>NC_134878.1:50639054-50649054 GCF_041734735.1 Babylonia areolata
ACCGTTCTTCTGTGCGGGCGTCCCCAACGACACTCTTCAGAGAATTGAAGGAGAAGGAGAAGGAGAAAAAAAAAGGAGGAGGAGGAGGAGAAGAAGTGTCAGCAGACTGAGAGACGTGAACGATTGTGCGAGGCTGACAATGGCTCTTTTCCTCCACCACTCCTTTGCTGGATTGTCAGTCAGAGAACAGTTTGATTATTTATTCACGTCCTGTTCGCTAACTGCCGTAGAGAAATTATCTCCGAGACTGGCAGAGTAGTGTTCTTGAGAAATTGAGAGAGAAATTGAGAGAGAGAGAGACAGAGACAGAGACAGAGAGAGACAGACAGACAGACAGACAAAGACAGACAGACAGACAAACAGACAGACAGAGAGAGAGAGAGAGAGAGAGAGAGAGGAGCAGCAACAACAGCAGCAGCAGCAGCAGGAGCAGACATAAACTGACAGACAGATTGACAGACAGACACACAGACAGGCAGGGAGCAGATAATGCGATAATAGCCCCTACAATTGCAACCCCCCCACATCCCCCCCAAAAGCAACAAACAAAAACAAAACAAAACAAAAACCAACCCTTGTCCCCTCTATAGATTAGATAAGATAAGATAAGATAAGAATAACTTTATTATCTCCAACTGGAGAAATTTGGTCAGGTGCATTATCACAACATAGACAAGTAAACAACATGGGGACCATAACTGTAAAAGTCAAAAACAGCTTTTACGAAAATTACGAAGATACAAATGTAAAAAATATCACATACATCGTTTCATACATACATCCACACACTGCATGTAATAACTAGTATTCTTAATGTAAAAACAGAAAGAATTAAGAAACATTATTTGAATATAATTATAAACATAGCCTACTATACTGCACACTGATTATAATAGACAGATAAAATAAGAATAAAGATGAATTGCGGAAAACCACAACCAGATAATCAGCACACACCCGCACCCCCCGCCCCCTCCCTCGCCACCCCCCCACCCCACACACGCGGATTACTTGATTAAACAAGAGTAATAAACATATGTTCTCAAATAAAAGCATTTCACATATTCGCTTTTAAAAACATTGCAATTAATTATTACATCGTAATTATTAAACAGAAATATATTTAGAATATGGACGTTAGCATTAGACATATTCCATTGTACATTCATCCTGCATATTGCACATTATTCTTCCTACATATTGCACATTCATTATAACCAATTGTCACGTTTTTAAGCTCAGTAAACACACACACACACACACACACACACACACACACACACACACACACACACACACACACACACCACAACTAGAACAAGGTACAGCCTATCATGCACGGACTTTCACACGTCTCACATGAGAGTGCGCGCGCGCGCACACACACACACAGTTCTCAAGAATTTAAAAGGTGTATTGAACGTGGAATAAAAGTCTTCAGAGCTCTGGATTTCAACTTAAAAGTTCTGTAACGTCGTCCTGATGGCAATAGCTCATAATACTTTGCTAAAATATGGGTGTCGTCAGTTGCTATCTGCCTGCTTTTTTTAACCACTCGACTTGTATACAGCTCTTGCATACTAGCTTGTTTCACTCCCACAATTTCACTGCATACACTCATGACATCGTTCAAAACACACTTACTCCTCACTCCCAAACTTCCATACCAGCACATGAATGAAACTGTGAGCACGGACTCAATACAACATCGACAATAACCCATGGATCCAAATACCCCTCCCCTCTGCCATCTAGAGATATACCTACAGTTCCAAATACCCCCGCCCCTCTGCCATCTAGAGATATACCTACAGTTCCAAATACCCCCTCCTCTCTGCCATCTAGAGATATACCTACAGTTCCAAATACCCCCTCCCCTCTCCCCTCTATAGATATGCCTACAGTTCCAAATACCCACCCCCTCTATAGATATACCTACCGTTCCAAATACCCATCCCCTCAAAAGATATGCCTACAGTTCCAAATACCCATCCCCTCTGTAGATATATCTACAGTTCCAAATACCCATCCCTCTATAGATATACCTACAGTTCCAAATACCCCTCCCCACTCCCACTTATAGATATACCTACAGTTCCAAATACCCCCCCCCCCCCCCCCCCTCTCCCATCTACCTTTACAGTTCATGGTTTCCCTCTTTCCATATCATAGAGAGTGCAATCAACAGAGAAATCTCACATATTTGCAGACGGAAATGTCCAGACACGTGCATACACCCAAAGCGTGCGCGAGAGACAGTCGAGCACGGACGCACATCTAAACCCAACCCCCGAAAACGGAGTATGGCTGCCTACATAGCGCGGTTAAAAAAAAAAAAAAAAGAGGAGAAGAAGAAGAAAAAAGAAGAAGAAACACCACCACCACCACCACCACCACCACCAATAAAAAACCAACAACAAACCCAGTTATACACGTAAAACCCCACTCGTGTGTATACGAGTGAACATGGGAGATGCAGCTCACGAACGAAGAAGAAGACACACGAACCCAACTTAAGAGTATGTATGTATGTATGTATGTATGTATGTGCATGCACACACACACACACACACACACACACACACACACACACACAGCAAAACTGCGTCCTCGGCAATCTTTGGCGAACGGGCCCCGACAGATGCTCGCTATACATAAATGATCCGAGTGTTCAGGCAGGGTGACTGGGTGACGGCCTTTCGCATCGATTCTCGCCACCCCTCTCCTGCAGATCAACAGGCCATCACGTGCTGTAGCTGTTGACAGACAAAAATCAGTGGTCCCTTATCAATAAAATGGTTCTATTTCCACAGCCCTGAGACTCTCGTCGTGGTGGTGGTGGTCCTTGACAGACTGTCAGCACGATTGTCCTCCATCAGTGATGATGATTGACTCAGATACAGACCTCAGCAGCAGTTGTTGTTGTTGGGACAACACGACTCGTGAACTCCATTATATTAAGTCTGCTGGCTGATTATTGGGTTTCCAGTTTGGACAAAGTGGACTTTTCTGATAGTGTGGACTGGCCACCTCCTGATCAGATTTTGACCTCAAAGGATGCTCCTCGCTCTCTCTGTCTCTCTCTGTCCAGGAATGTCTATTGATGACCTTCATCACTGGCTTTCTTCCGTACCAGTCTCACCCAACATAAAGGATGTGATCATCCATGTTGGTGTGAACTCTTGTCCCGCAGGTCCAGTATCCCCAGAAACATGGAATGAACTTTTTATTCTATGTTCTAAAACCTTCCCCCACGCACGTGTAGCTTTCAGCTCCATTTTGCCTGCCAGAGGGAATCATCATTTCAATAATGTCATAACGCCCTCAAACCTAAATCTAAAAGAAATATGTAAAAACCACAATATTGCTTTTATTGATAATTTTCTTCCTTTTGCGTCAGACACAGGTCTGTACAGCAGTATAAAACACACGAATACCAGAGGAACAGCAAGACTTGCTGAAAATCTCAAAACCCTGTGGCGAAGAGGATCCCACAGAGAAATCAAAGGTCCCATAAAAACATATACCAATAGCAGATCAGACTCTCCTCTGAATTCGTTTCCACTTGTCTCACCCCCGTCCTACCCCCAGAGAGTACCAAAATCCAGGGAATATTACCCCTTACCATTCAAACAAAACCAAGAGCGTCGTCCTGTTGGTCAGATATCAGAACATGCACCCCCACCCCTGCAGTCATCTTACCATTTTCCACCTCTCATTCCAAAATCACAAAGAGATGAACCCCCGTTTTCCATGCCTCCCAAACACCCTCATCAGTTCCAATATTACAATCACCCAAATCAAAATATCACCACCTCATACAACAGTAACCATGGAGCTAATATCCGTCCAAACATCTCCCAGAGACAAGAAACGGGAAATCCTGCAATGCCTGTGAATTATGACGCATACACTGACGAACTATTTAAAATGGCATCAAAAATATTGTCATTCCAACAACACTTCCACCCCCACTATTATGGTACACCTGTGTGAGTTTTCTCATCAACATAGCCCTGATGATTATGACCTTAGTGGTCGGCAGGGGTATAAACAACATAGATTGATTTGATTTCTCATCAATACCATCTGTCTAACTGGGTGTTGTTATACTAAAATATAAATTCATATATACATATAATATATTCATATATTTATATATCAATAGCATTCCGGTATACAAATGTACATGTACAATTATGTGAATCATGCGTGTGATATGTATAGTTCTGCGAATGTTCACACGCTCGTGCAGCAAGTGCGTGGGTGCGGTAAGTGCACATTCGCGTGAACGTTCATGCGTGTGTGTGTGTGTGTGTGTGTGTGTGTGTGTGTGTGTGTGTGTGTGTGTGTGTGTTGCGGACACACTCGTGATCTTGTAATGCACATGAGGTTGTCATAGTTTTCCGGACCAAAACTATATTCAGCGCAAATTACGTGAGTTGTGCGGACGCAGTAAATATTATTGACCTTATTACTTGCTATATTTGAATTGTATTCTATGTGACTTCTTATTTGATGACGGTGAAAACTTGGATATATAATTGACCTAATTACTTGGTGTATTCGACTATATTCTATGTGACTTGTTATTTGATAGGTTGTTTAATCAGTGGTTAAGTATATTGCACACTGTGTACTTTTGGAGGTGCCCTTTGGTACTTCTTGTGTCTTTTTTTCTCCTTTCCATTGTACCATTGTATCATAACATTAATAGTCATCTTTGATACTGTTGTATTCACTTTTTCTGTTCCATGACTAAAACACTCAACACTTGGCCGATATCCGATGGTTTTAAAGTAGGTTTTCTGAATATTAATCATATCATCAACAAACTCGCTGATGTATCCCATGTCCTTTCAAACTCCGGAAAACAGTTTCACATATTCGGATTTGCTGAATCAAGACTAACAGACCATATACAAGACTCTGATTTACTACTACCAGGCTATTGTATTATTCGTAATGATCCGAAATGTTCTAGAGAAACAGGCCTTGTTGTATATGTTCAACAAAACATTAACTTTAAACGAATTGAATCACTCGAAAATTATCAAGTTGAATCTGTATGGATCGAAATACGCTTTAAGAAATCAAAACCTATCCTTCTCGGCTTTATCTATAGAAATCCAGCTGAACATGTAGATTGGATAGACAAGTTTATGTTGATGATGGAAGAAGCTTCTTTGTCTTCAAGTGAAATAATACTATTAGGTGACTTTAATATTGACTTACTCAAATCAAACAAACACTGGACAAAACTTTATGAATCATTTCACCTAACGCAGTTAATTGACATACCTACGAGAGTTACTGCAACGTCAAAAACACTTATAGATCATATATACGCTTCATCTACAAACTCCATAACAGAAGTATGTTCCCCAACGTTTGGCTGCAGTGACCATTCCCCTATATGTTTCACATGGTCCAAACGAGGTGTAAAAATTCCTGCAAATAGACATAAAACCGTTTGCCATGGAGATTTTAGACAATTTGATAAGGATTTATTCCTACAGAACTTGATACATTCTAATATGTCAGCTGTTTATCAGTTCTCTAATCCTGAAGAAGCACTGGAGGTTTGGTATCACAATTTTCTTAATGTATATGATAAACATGCTCCATTCATAACAAAACGTGTCAAAAGCTATCCTAAACAGCCGTGGATGACTAAAACCATTGATGATAAGATTAAGGAAAGAGATTCGTCTCTCTCAGAAGGTAAGAAAGATGAATTCAGAAAACAACGTAATCTTGTAAATGCTTTGAAACGTTCAGAAAAAAAGAATTATTTTCAAGAACTTATTTCCACAAAATCCAATAATAAATTGATTTGGAAAGCCATAAATCAGTTAAATAATAAACATAATATCACGCAATCCACAACAACTAACGACATATCAGCAGAAAACCTAAATACACATTTTTGTAATGTAGCTAACTCAACAGTAGGAACAAACATGTCATCCCTTAATTCACTTGATATTCTCGAAACCTTTTGTAACACTAAAAATATTTCATCACACCTTGATATCCCTCTTATGGATGTACATGAAGTTTACTATGCTCTTTCCCACTTAAAACAAACAGGTTCGAAAGGTATTGATGGTATAGATGGAAAGATATTAAAACTCTGTGCTCCTATAATTGCCGAAACACTTACTTATGTCTATAACCAATGTATCACAAAAAAGATAATTCCTAAATCTTTTAAAGTCGCGAAAGTAGTACCCATTTTTAAGTCAGGAGACCGTACAGACCCTTCCAATTACAGACCAATTTCAATTTTATCAATATTGTCAAAACCTTTAGAAAAACACATTAACAAACATATCCTTAATCACTTCAATCACTACAAATTATTTCATCCAAATCAGTCTGGTTTCAGGTCCAAGCACTCCTGTCATACAGCACTCACTAACTTAGTCGAACAATGGCTCACAAATATAAACAATAATGAAATTACTGGTGTTCTCATGGTGGATTTTATGAAGGCATTTGATGTGATAGACCACACTCTTCTTTTGAAAAAACTAAAATTATATGGCTTTTCTGGAAATACACTTGACCTCATATCTTCATTTCTATCAGACAGAAGACAAATTGTATCTATGAATGAATCTCAATCCTCTTTACAGTCTATCTATTACGGAGTTCCTCAAGGTTCAATTCTTGGTCCAATATTGTTTTCTGTTTATATAAATGATTTGCCTCTATTTATTAATGCATTATGTGAGATGTTTGCAGACGATACAACAATACATACAAATCACACTACAATAGACAAAGTGCACTATGCTCTACAACAAAGCATTAATGATATAGTTAGATGGTCCAATTTAAATCACATGCGTCTCCATCCAAAAAAAAACGAAATGTCTCATACTCACCACCAGACAGAAACGCCAAAATTTTTCACACAACCTTCCACCCTTTTCCATTAATGGTCATCCAATAGAAGAAGTTGATAATCATAAAATTCTTGGAGTCACCATTGATAACAACTTATCTTGGTCCAGTCATATAATGTCATTATGCAAAACCCTATCCAAAAAGATTTATCAGCTTTCCAGAATGAAACATTTTCTTGAATTGCATTGTAGAAAATTATTCTTTTTTGCTTATATTGAATCACATATTAACTATGCGTCAACACTCTGGGATTCAGCTAGCGATAATATACTAAAACCTTTACTAAGTCTGCATAGACGAGCTCTTAAATTAATCCTTCTGAAATCTTCATCACTGACTGCTGACGACTACAGACATTTAGATATTCTTCCCCTAAAGCTTAAACTTGAATACAACAAAGCAGTTTTTATTTTTAAAATCATGTCTAATTATGCTCCATCTTTGAGAGATAGATTTCCCACCACGCTAGTCCGCCAGACCAACAAGATTAAGATCCCCATTCCAAGAGTAGATCTGTTTAAATCCAGTCTCATTTATTCAGGAGGCTGTTTATGGAACAATATTTCATCCAATCTTAATGTTCAGAAAAGCATTCAAGAATTCAAAAAACATTACCATACACGCCTTATGGACAATTATGTCAACAATCCTACTTAACTTGACTTTATCTTATTGAATACGCACATATAGTTTAATTGTATGTCTAACCGCTATCGCACTACTTAATGATATACAACCACAATCAGTGTCCTGAATACTTTTTTTTTTTTTTTTTGGGGGGGGGGGGGGGGGGGGGGGAGGCTTGGGAGGGGCTGTGTGGGTTTTTTTTTGTTTTGTTTTTGTTTTTTTGTTGTTTTCTTGTTCTTTGTTGTTGTTGTTTTTTTTGTTTGTTGTTTTGCTTTTTGTTTGTTTGTTTTTTTGTTGTTTTTTTTTTTTTTTGGGGGGGGGGGTGCATGGTTTGATCTTTTTCCTTCATGATATGATGATGTTTGTATCATGATTATGTAGATGTACATGTTTATTATGTAGATGTTTAAATGTGAATGTGAATGTCATGTCTTTATTTCTTCATCTCTTTGCTACTTTGTGGATGTTTTGATTCATTTTCATTTTCCATTTGCCCTGAGGGCTGGATGAAAAAAAGCACATGTATGCTTATTCCACTTCCCTCAATAAAAAAACTTCGTTCGTTCGTTCGTTCGTTCGTTCTGTGTCTCTCTGTCTGTCAGTCTCTCTCTCTCTCTCTCTGTTTCTCTGTCTGTTAGTCTCTCTCTGTGTCTCTCTGGCCACCTCCTGATCAGATTTTGACCTCAAAGGATGCTCCTCGCTCTCTCTGTCTGTCTCAGTGTCTCTCTCTCTCTCTCTCTCTCTCTGTGTCTCTCTGTCTGTCAGTCTCTCTCTCTCTGTGTTTCTTTGTCTGTTAGTCTCTCTCTGTCTCTCTGGCCACCTCCTGATCAGATTTTGACCTCAAAGGATGCTCCTCGCTCTCTCTGTCTCTCTCTGTCTGTCTGTCTCAGTGTCTCTCTCTCTCTATCTGTCTCTCTCTCTCTGTGTCTCACTCTCTCAGTCTCTCTCTCAGTCTCTCTCTCTGTCTCTCTGGCCACCTCCTGATCAGATTTTGACCTCAAATGATGCTCCTCGCTCTCTCTGTCTCTCTCTGTCTCAGTGTCTCTCTCTCTGTCTCTCTGTCTGTCAGTCTCTCTCTCTTTCTCTCTCTGTTTGTTTAACATTTTAGTCAATTTTTGTGGTTTTTATTTACACCTTTTCTTTTGACATTTTTTCTTTCGTAGGATGAAGGAAAACAAGCGCTTGTAAGCTTACTCTATTATCCACAGAAATTAAAAAAATCATAAAAAATTCATAAATATTTTCTCTCTCCCTCTCTCTCTCTCTGTCTCTGTCTGTCTCCCCCGTGCCCGTACGTTTTATGCCGTGTGTGTGTGTATGTCAGTGTATTCATTAAGTAAGAACATATATTGATTCTTCTCTTCCTCCCTCTTCTAATTACTGCTCAATGCAAACGATATATACAGACCAGATTCCTTTCCCATGTCTTGCACACAGACAAATGTCCCTCTCTCTCCTTACAGTATGTCAGACAAGCCAAAGCGGGAGCGGTCAGGCAGAAAACGGTCCAACCGCATGTCAGCTTTTTAAAATGGAACCCCACGGATTTTTCTATTGCACTTCTGAAGCAAGATTTAAGTCAGTGAAATAACCTTTGTTAGTTATCCTGGTAGAAGACAACGCTTGATATCGTTTAGTCTTATCCAAGCTGGAACTATAGACAGCTAGCTTTTAACTGTTGTTTTCTCTCAGAAAAGAAAATCTCATACATACTTCTTGGACACCTCACATAATTATTTGCCCGCCCTTCACATCCTTTGACATGATATTTCATTTTATTTAAAAATCAAAGCAAATGTCTGATATTTTGTCTCTGTAATTAAAAAAAAAATCCCACCCTCTTTACGTTTTTTGTTTGTTTGTTTGTTTGCTCACAATTCGTATTGGAATCATCACGGTACAACGTATGTCAAGTCACTGTGGCCGAATGGCTCCGGGCCATGCGTGGTAGAATTCACACACGCAATACCCTAACTTCTGTGGGAGAGACTGACGTATTAACCCTTGCTCCTCCAACCTATACCTTGCCTGGGGTCTTCCACCCCATGCCAATCCTAGCCACCCCGCTGTTCCGGCCCCTCCCCCCCCCTCTCTCTCTCTTCAAATTAACACATTAAAAAAAAAAAAAAAACCCAAAAAACCGACGCCTTGAACATCGGAGGATTAAGCGCTATTTGAACGGCACTGATATAAAAAAAAAAAAAAATCTAAAGCCACCTTGAGAAAATATAAGAACAAAAAAAGAAAAAGAAAGAAAGAAAAGGAGCAAAGGGGGAAAAAAAAGAAAAAAAAAAAGAACAAGAAAAGTTAACTGTGTAGTCTGCTCCCTCCCCTCCACCCCCTCCCCCCTCCATTCCTTTTCTTCTCCTCCCCCTTCGGCTCCGAAGTTCTTTCTCCTTCCACACACCGTTCGTTTCAACAAGCAAAAATTGCGTGCTGTCTCGCCCTCTTTAAAAGG
>NC_134878.1:50651554-50674054 GCF_041734735.1 Babylonia areolata
TGGACGTTTGATGACACCTTCGAGCGAGAATTCTATAGAGGGATCGGGTTGATCAGATGGGTCAACCACTGGAATTTTGATGGTAATTCTCAAGAGTTTATTTTTAAGATTTCCAGGCCATTTTATCTGCAACCCTTTTAAAACTTCTACAAAATCATCTGGCACCCCACTAAGGAGTATATCTAAAACGATAGTTGACCCCTGAATAGGCGGCTTAAAATCAAACTCTTTAATTAACCGCAGTGTACCAGTCTTTTTACCTTTCATACCAATAACATATCCAAAGTCGTCGCTGTTAACGACGATTAGATCTTTACGCGTATGATAGGAAGCCAACAGTTTACCACTATTTTGTATTTTTTGTAGAGCGTGATTTCTTCCAATACTAACATAGGGTTGTTTTATTTCAAAATCTAAATCCCAGTTATCCACCGGATAAGGTACCCACGTATCATCGTCGGAAAGAACAAGATGATGTGGTTTGTTCACAACAACACCGTCAACGTTCACGTCTGCAAGTTCGCTGAATTTGTTGACACCACCATTACTCGTTATTTCTTTTCTTTTGTACGTTCCTTCAGAAAGTTGGAAGGCGTACAACTGATTTTCTATTCCCGACGCATCAAATCCGTCTGTATCTCCGAGATCAACCAAACCGAGCGTAGTGCAGGGTTTGATATTATGTGTTCCTGGCCCTCCGGGATCAACCATTTCTAATATTTATAGTATACTATAAATATTCAAATTGGTGCAACGTAGTCTTCTAAAGGAAATATTTTGAGGAAGACGGAGGCGGATCCAAAAACTCATTGTTTTCTGTTTTGTGGCAATACCTTCAAGCGAGAATTCTATATGACTATCCTGTAGTATAATATCAAAAGGCATAGCATCATCTTTGTGTTTTTCAATGGTGATTCTCAGGGGTTGATTTGCAAGATTTTTGGGCCATTTAATGTAAAACCATTTAAAAACTTCTACAAAATCATCAGGCTCTTCACCGAGAATTACATCATAAATAATACGGAAGTCCCACCAATGATTTAGCTTATCATAAAAATCTGTTTTAAATACAGATTCAACCTTCGAAGGTTTCTTAAGCACATAACACCTCCCCTGGTATTTTACTAAATGTACATCATACGCTATTAAATCAGCGAACATCCAGCCACTGTTTTTTATTCTGTAATTATTTTCTTCTTCTTGGGTAATGTAAGGTGATTCAATTTTAAAATCTATTATCCACTTGTCGAGGGGTTTTAGCTGCCATGTACCGTTTAAACGAACAAGTTGATAGGGCTCATCATTGACAACATCATCCTCACTCACGATATCACCAATTTTTACTTCTTTTCTTTTGTATGTTCCTTCAGAAAGCTGGAATGCGTACAACTGATTTTCTTTTCCCGGCACATCAAATCCCTCTGTATCTCCGAGATCAACTAAACTGAGTGTAGTGCAGGGTTCAGACATATCTTATATGTAATGTAATATTTAAATAATCAATAGAAACGGGATTATGATTTTCATCTACTATAGAAAATGTTAAACGTGGTAAATCTCCGTGAGAAAGTCTTTTGTATTGGGGTGATGTCAACGTGGTTGTTCGACCACCCCCGCATCTTTCATTTTCTACTGGGATTGATTGTAACAACGTAGAAGGCAATCCGTTATAGAAATTATCGGCGGTACTAATTTGAGAGAGGTGAATGTAAAGTGCTTTATGTATCGCGAGCCGCGGATGCCTGTTTCCTATCACCATTATTCCCGGCGCGATGAGTTTTTTGGGGAACCCCAGAGTATGTGCAAGACGCTCAGAAAGTTCAATCGATTTGGTGCTCTTTATTCTCAGATAGCCACTCGGAGCGTGCAAGTCTAACTCTGCACCGTGGGGGGTGAACACTTCTTTATTCAATTCACACACATTATAATAACCATCTGGGATTATTATCTTACGATCGGTAGTAGTAAAGAAATTGTTTCCGAGCTCATCACTGATATTTTTCCAGTTGGGATAATAAGTTATTTCACGCAGCGCGATTTCTAGTCTTCCACTTTGATTAGATATGCACCGCGGTAATTCGTCTTTTTGAATATCGGTTGTTATTATATACATAGCTATGAATAAGAAAATTTACAGCTTCAATAAGGACGCGTCCTATACAACCGGGTATAAAGAAAAAAGAATAAGTTGTACGCAAATGATCTACGTGAACAGCGAATATTCTTTTACCGCCAAGTTTCCCAATGTTTTTCAGTCTTATGCGAACCCCACTATGACTGGGGAGATGAATGCAGCCTGGCTTGCGTGGAGAAACAACCCGATAGTGTGGTGGCAGAATCAAATCAATTTTGTGGTATGGTGCGCGACCGCCGGGTGTGGAGTAACGGAAGAACATTTTCAAGCTTCTGATCCGTTTATTCGAGCCGTGTATAGGTTTCATTTTTACTATCAGATTCGGAGGTTATTGGACGAGTTAAAAATCCCGCTACCCACCGACCAAGCATTTAACATGTATAATAATCCGTTTGATAAAGCAGTTTATCAGCGTTTGTGTGCCGAATTTGGGCAGAGGGATTGGAGACAGAAAATAGAAAAGCATGGCTTTGGTTTGGGAGAATTTATTCAGGCTGAGACCCCCGGTGGGGCTGCACGACAGGCAATGAGAAACAGAGGAGAGGGACCTGTGTTCTTTAGCCCCCACGATAAAATCAGACATACGGTGGACATCACCCGGGCTTGGACAACATTTATTCCTGATAAGGGGTTGGGTTTTACACATGCGGGGATAGTTCGTCTCAACGATAGCATTCGCACTTATGTGTGGGCTCTAATAGGGTCACAAGTGCAAACGCGCACGAGTATAACAACAAAAGGAACTGGATTTGATGCGCAAAAACAATTTTTAGCCAATGTTGAAGATGCGATTAATGCCCCCGAAAACCTACAAACGGCGATAAAAAAATACCAGGACGTTCTCCAGTACGCGAGATCCGAAGTAAACTTTGCATTTGGTGTTGGCCTTTATATGGCCCCATCTGATATGGCATTGAGGGTTGGTACACGCATTAATTATAATAATAAAATTGTCATTGCGACAGAAGAACAGAATATTGGTGTTAATGATGGATTAAACGAACTACCACACATTGTACCACCTACCCAAAGTGTTCTACCCCAGAGTGTTCCACCTACTCAACATCCAAGTGTTCCACCTACTCAACATCCAAGTGTTCCACCTACCCAAAGTGTTCCACCAAATGCATACTATTTTGTTGCCCCATCAGGAAAAGCTCTTCAATGGTCTAGAGGTCACTGGGCTCTTGTGCCACCTTCTGATGCAGACTTGGCAATGCTTGATGCGAGTAATACGGTGCTCGATTATAAATCACACAAGCCTTTGACAACACCGAGGACAGGAGCGGGTGAAACGAGAGTTTTGTTAGGCATTCGCGGGTGGTTCACTCTTACCTATAGAAATAAAAAATTAATACAAACATCTCGACCAGGATTTGCAATAGCTACCGGTGTTGGTAATAGACCCTTTCTGTATGGTGCAGGTTCTTCGGATAACAAATTTAAACTCAAACCAGCGAAAGTATCGTACGAAGAAGAGCCAACAACTCACAAAGACTATAAAGTCGCTCTTACTTTAGGATTGATAGGTCTAGGTGGTATTTACTTTCTCTTCTTTAAATAATCAAACAGGAGGAGGCCAGCACCGAGCACGAGTGCCCACAGGTTGTTGGCTAACCACCCAACCGCTTTACCCAACGTGCTTAATAACCATGAAACAATAGCCCCAATGATTCCTGGGAGGGCATCAATCACCTTTAAACCTAATTTTTTAAGTAATTCTCCCAAATCTTTAAGTCTTTTTCTTATCCAGTTGTCATCTTTTTTACCCGGCGGCGCCCGTGGAGTGCCCCCTCCACCCGTGACGGCCAAAACGATAGTGCTGATAATCATACCAAAGGCAGTAAGAATGGAAACGATAGTAATGCCTTGTTCTCTAAAAAGCGTTCGAATACGTTCCGCTAGTGTTGTGTCCTCCTCAAGAATTCTGCGTATCGTTTCACGCATTCTGCTGATTTGAGATCGCAGCGCTTCTTTGTGTGTTGATATCGCTTCTAGTCGTGCAGCACGCTCGATGTTTAGATCGTCTAATTGTAAACGCAAGGGTTTGATTTCACTTTCATCTTTATCAGCTAGTTCCGCAGACTGAATTCTTATTTTTAAAGTTGACATTTCTTCATCCAGGTGAGAGAGTTTTGAGAGGTTGTCAGAAAGATTACCGCGCTGTCTTTGCATGGCTTTGTCTAAACCTTTGAGTTCACGAATATAACCACCCAGTTCATTGGTGCCATCCAGGGGAGGATCATCTATAGTTTTAAGTACTTCATCGATTGTATTTGGTGAGAAATCATCCATCTCAATTTCTTCGCCCAGTTTGGCTTCAACCTTTTGGAGAGCCGCGACCGTTTGGGGTTTCCTCCTCCTCCAGTCTACAAAACCAAGTTCCTCGCGAATAATATTTGCTCCACCAGGTTTTCCCGCTAGTGTTGAAAGTGCTAGGGGTTGTTTCGTGCGGACGTTAATGATATTAAAATCTGGATTATTTTTTAATCGTAGTGTACCTCTACTATCAAGTTCAAAATTGGCATAATTTCGCCCAACATCGGGCTCTTGTCCAAATGCATCATAGTAATCATCAACCGCGTTCTTTAATAATTCTGTTTGCAAGAAACCAGATTCTATTATTGACTCACCACCTTCTGCGAACCCTTCCGCCATATTAAACTTATAATATAAAGTTATATCCTTATATCTATATAAAACAAAAAATGAGTGGAAGAAAGCTTAATCCAATGAGAAGTTTGCGGGAGCCGCGGGGGATAAAGGGCGTGCGGCAGACTGTCGTGATTACTAACAATCCGTCAACTATCGATCAGAATCAACAACTTCTTGTACGCTTTCCTAATTTAGGTGTTGACGATGTGATCGTTCCGGGGAGTGTTCGACTAGCATTCAAAATTTCTTTGACTTCTACAACAGATGTGAACAGAACACTCGTTGATAATATTGGTAGAGCCATAGTACGTAAAACAACCATTCGCATTTCCGGTAATGAAATCATGAGCGTTGAAGATAGTGATGTATTTTATACTTATGGAGATCTTTGGCGAACTCGACAAGAACGAAGAAACGCCGTTTATCAAGGTATTGACTTAACTACAAACCGTAATGTGACACGATTGCATATTAACGCGGATAATGGAGATGACACTATCGCTAGAGATGCCGCCATTGCGGAGGCTTATGGTAATCGATTTTGTATTCCGCTTGATTTCGAATTGCTAGAATCTCATGCACCATTTTATCAGAGTGCTCTCGGCGATCGCCTGGAGTATGAACTTACCTTTAACGCTTATAGCAAGGTTATCCGCAGCACAGACCCGGATGTATCCTATACGATAGAAGGGATTAGTCTCGAGTTTGAGAAAGTCACACAACCCGAACTTGCGAGACAGATAGCCGGTTATTATTCGGGTAGGCTCGCTATTTTATATGATAGAATACTACGACATCGTAAAATTCCTCTGGACAAATCTGACACACTCTGGAATATTAATCTCAACGTGCCGGCAAAAAGTATGAAGGGGGTACTGCTGTTGTTTGATGAGTATTACAATCCTAAGATCAATAAGGTTGAAGTGACGATCGAAGGTGTGCCCAATCAACTGTTTAGTCAAGGTATGCGTTCCTATCAACAATGGGATGAAATCAGAAAGTTTTTCGGAACGCAAAAACGCGACCCCGAAGTAGACAAAGTGGTAAAAGATTTAGAACTAGCGGATGTCACAGTCGGCGAATATTTCACGAATAATTATGCTCTTTGGTTGGATATGCGCACCACAGATGATAATTCTCTTCACGGGAGTGGACGTCGTATCGAAAATGCGTCTGAAGGCATTACGATTCAGATTCAGAAAAAAGCTGAAACGGCAGAAACGCTCAATGCGTATGTATTTGTAATTATGGATGGACAATTAAATATAGAAGATGGAAGATTTGTCGAGGCTGTTTACTAAAGAAGCACATTCCGCAATTATTTGCGGGCAAACTGGGTGTGGCAAGACCGAATTTATTTTAGATTTATTACAAACGACATATCGTGGTGTGTTCGAGAATATTGTAATTCTATGCCCTACTCTCGAATATAATAAAGCCTATCGATCCCGAGTGTGGGTAAGAAAGGACCGCGGGGTATACACCATTAATCCCGGTGATAAACTTCACGAATGGCTTGGGCTGTTTTTTGAAATATTTGCCGGGGAGCCAACGTTGTACATCATCGATGACTGTAGTGACTTAAAGGCTCTTACTCAAAAGAAGCAAATGTTGAGTAAACTCGCATTTTCTGGAAGACACGCGAAACAGTCTGTGTGGGTGTTGACTCAGAAATACAACTCGGTTCTTACTGACCTTCGCGAACAAACAAAATGGGTGGCTTTATTTCACTGTAAGGATAGGGACTCGTTTGATGAGTGTTTAAGAGAAAACGATGTCATTCCAACACAAAATGAACGTAAAGAGGTTAGGAAATCATTGGCAAATAGCAAACACTCCAAGTTGATATTAAAAACTGATCAACCAGTTGCATATAAAATTTGCTAGTAATAATCAACAATGCTTAACAATTTCTTAACACTGCTTAACAATTTCTTAACACTGCTTAACAGTTCCTTAGCACTGGTTAACAATTTCTTAACACTTTTAGTCGTTGGATTTGTAGTTTTTCATTATTTTAAACTTAAAAGGAGGTATATAGAATATATGAAGATGGACCAATTACTATCCAAGGATCCCAAACGCGACAGGCTTATGGCGGTGGTCTCAGCCGGTGGAGCAAAAGAATATTTAGGGAAAGAGTTTAGTGTTGATAAAATCGAAGTGATGAAAGATCCGGATATAGACAAGCTTTATACGAGATACGAAGCGAGTTTAGGATCGATGATTACAAAATCACTCGGTAATACAATTATACAACTGTATACCAGAGCAGTTTGTATGTATCTCCCAATTGATGACCAAACAAAATTAAATAGTGATCTCGAGCAAGATCCATTCCTGGGACATGCGCTTAACAGCTTTACTTGCGAACTATATCACAGATTTGGCATGTTCTTAGCTCCGCTCACCACAGCTGTAACTACTGTTAAACATTGTCAATTTAATAAATATAATGGAGGAAGTAACGAAACCAAAGAATCAGAAGAAAGTTGAAGCGGGTCGAAAAGGTGCTGCTGCTAGAAAAGCAAAACATGAAGAACTTCTCCAAAAACTTCGAAAAGCGAAAGAACAACAAGAACAACAAGAAGAAGAAGAACCATCATCGAGGGGACCAGATCACGTTTTTATCAATCCCTTGTACATTGCTGCTGCTGCTACGATGATAATAGGTTGTGGTATATATTTTAATCGGTCGAAAAAACCAGTACAACCACCACCACCTGTGGTAACAAAACCCAACCCATTTATTATGTTTTGAACATTAATTTGAACACTATTTATAAACAATGGCGACACCAAATATAAACGGTAAAGAAATTGCAAACACTGTATACCACGCGGTTGTGGTCAGCGCATTGGCCGCTGGTTACTCGAGATTGACAAAATTAATATTTACGAAAGCCCCGACACCTAGACTGGCTTTCAACCTCGAAGATATCGGGATGGTCACTTTGGATATAGCCCTCGCTATGGCTACGAAGGATATGTTGGAAAAACAAGGTATTCTCCCACATGATATTTTGAAGTAATAATAATATCATCATTATAGTATGGCATCAGTAGCGTTACTCGTTGGTGGGGCAATAGTAAACGCTTTAGCATTTACCGGAAGTAATTTTTTATTTAGTAAACTGGGGTCTTCAGACGCGTTAGAAGAACAGAAACGACACAACAAAGCGCAAGAACAACTTCAGGCAGCGACCGCAGAATGGCAGAAAGAGAGGATTCAACGTTTAGATTATATAAATGAAAAACTAAGACAACAACAACATGCTGTGAACACGTTTAAGGATGTGGATATGGCTATGCAAGAATATTATAAAGTGATGGGGGAGCCACTACCCCCTCTTTCTCATAAACCCCAACTTTCAGATTTTTATACACCCTCAGAGGGACAAAAAGATCGAGAATACGTATTTATTATCATGACCATGGTCATTTTTGGTTTTGCGATTTCAAAATATTAAACATTTACTTTCTTAAATAAAATGGAAAAGATCTATTACAGCCCAAGCGGTTATTGGAAGGGTTATTCGGCGATTAAAAAACTCGCGAAAGCAGCCAAGGTGTCTGAGGATGAGGCTAGAAAATGGTTACAAAAACAAGCTATATGGCAAATTTATCTACCCCCTCCAAAGTATATTCCGAGAGCAAAATTTGATATTACTGTCCCAAATGAGGTTCATCAGGCTGACCTTTTATTTTTACCCTATGATAGAATCGGGCGTAAGACGTATAAGTATGCGCTGACTGTCGTTGATGTTGCGAGTCGATATAAAGAAGCCGAACCCCTAACAACGAAAGACAGCGTCGAAGTGGCGGCCGCTTTTTACGTATTTACGACCGTAGCCCATTGAAGTTGCCCAAACTTCTTCAGGTAGATCCTGGCCGAGAGTTTATGGGTGCTGTGAACAAAATTTTTAAAAAAGTAAGGCGTGGAAAGACACACAGAAGCCAGGCTATTGTAGAAAGATTTAATCGTACGCTGGCAGAACGATTGTTTAGTCATCAATATGTGGCTGAAATGAAATCGCCGAATCGATCAACAGAATGGGTCACTAGATTACCGGCTGTTGTGGCTGCATTGAATAATGAGGTGACGAGACTTATAGGTAAGAAACCGTCGGTCGCAATAAAGGCCAAATCGGTAGAAGCCGAATCCTCTGCACCGACTAAAGATGATAAAGGAGAGTTACCGCCTGATGCGCAAGTTCGGTACTTGTATGAGCCCGGTGAGCTCGAGGGTGGAGCTCGCAAACGAGCAACGGATCCCGTTTGGTCTCTTAAAGTTTATAATATTAAGCGTATGATGCCCAGCGATCCTATTCTTTATTATTTACAAAATGGTCCATCCAGAGGGTTTGTACACGAAGAGCTTATGGTTGTTCCTCACGATACAGAAATACCATAGTGCCCGTAGGCGTAAGATGTAATACCATCATCTAGCCAATAGCGTTTGGAATCGTACGGTGAGAGTGATGTCTTCATTTGCTTGATCGTGTACATCTTGTGCTTATACGATCTGAACGTTCTCATACAATTAGTAAATTGAACAGATCGATCAATACACTCCTTATACATATCGGGTTCAATTTCATCCTTCACCACACATTTTTTTATGCCCTTGGCTTTCTTGATAACTGATCCATCATCCGCTACAACCGAATACATCTTCGAGCGCAAGCCGCAGAATTGTCGGATCGGTTTACATCCGAGCTCACTTTTCATGTATCCTGGCACTTTCTCTATCGATTTATCATACAATGGATGATCTTTTGGAAAATTACTGCGGTCATGTACATTATCATCCATACAAGCGATAAAATCCTCGCATTCTACGTGGAGAATGAATGAATCGGTATCAGTATATAACAACCTGCATCCATATTTTTTCTTGTAGTGGTTGTAATACAAATCATACATGAGATACTTGGATAGGTCGAGAATGGCCATCCCGATATAGATAGGTTTATTGAGCACAAGCTTATTTTTTTTGTAGTGAATCGCTAGAAGTTTCTCGTTGATGATCATATGATCGACATAAGCCGGTTTGTTTATTAGTTTGCGTGCCTTGTCCTCTTCATCTAACTTGAATAATTTGATATTCGTTCTCATTCTGATATTTTCCATAGTTTTACCAAATACCGAGTTGTTCATTAATTTATACAGATCTTTATCGGCATCGTTAGTAGCGGCTTGTCTCAGTTTGGTGTTCATCATTATATAGGGCGCCATCCAGGGACTTTGATTAAACTTTAACACTTTTGTGATTTTAGTTACTTTCATGCCAAGTTGCGTGTATAGCTTGAGATTTCTATAGTGAACGACATAACCAACCTTATTCCATAGATTCGGAACTAATTTTCTCGTTTCCTTTCCGCGCATCTCGAGTTTTTCACGAAGGCGTCGTTGATAGGGTGAGAGGTTTTCGAGTTTTATTTCTATTTTCTCAGGAGCTAGGGGATAATCGTTATGTTCGTCGTGTAATTCCTTAGGGTACTCGATATCACACTCCACAATATATCCCGTCTCATCATCGTCGGGGTGATTTAGAATCTTTTCGAGATTGGCATCGTTATCCCAGATAAATCCACCCGTGGGTAAAGCTTGTAACATCGCCCAACCATACAAGTTGTTCGCGTCGAGATACATGATATACGAATCCGTTTTTTCAGGCCTGTAATCTTTCATATACTTGTTATTAGCCTCCGCGTATCTTCTTACAGTCATACTGATTCCACCGCGTATTCCCGCCTCTATCATGTTATATTGTTCGATATCCGTCAACAGTTCGAGTTCTATTCCCGTACTCTTGAGTAAAGCATCCCAAGACATTCCGGGAAGCGTGTAATAATGAACAGGATCGAGATTATGAGTTCGCAAACACGTATTTCTAAAATTCTGGAACACATCGGCAAGTAACAGCACATCAGTGACTAAGTACAGATCGTTATAATCACCTAGATTCTTACATTTAAACTTCTTCCACACATTCAAGGCATGCTTGTGGTCACTTTCTGATATATCCGTGTTGTTAAGTTTACTAAAGAAATGACTTTTCTTTGGTAGTTTCGTATCTTCGTATTTACTCCAATCGGTAATATATTCGTACGGAAAGACTCCTTTTCTCGTAACGAGCTTGAACTCCTCCTCATCTGTGAAACGTTTGCGCGTTAAAAACTTCTTATCATCCGGAAGGTTCTTCGCAAGCTGGTCGAGACTCGAACTCAAGAATGCGAAACTATCTAAAAACTTCAACCTTCCCCAACTGAATGTGATGTACTTCTCTTTATTATTCGCGATACACGTAATTCTACCACCACCTTTGTTCGCGAGCTCCGAAATGATCGCGTGAGAGTCGTAACCTTTGAGGTTGTGAAATAATATCGGCAACACAAATTCGTCGGGTTTTATTCTCAATTTAAGATTACACGATGCATGTGCGGCACCTCTATAGTTCCCTGTGATATGGTCATGATCTCTTACTTTATCATTTGCGAGTAGTTCCCCTCTACATATCCAACAAACTCGTTCGTTTTCAAACGATTCGTTATCTTTTTTGGTCATCTTTATTGGAACTGGTTTTTTCAATTCCTTGACAGTATGATAATATATTATTCGAAGTTTATTGAGAAAATGATTGACCGCATTCTCACCACGAAATAGTTGCGGTTTGTACGCCCTTCCATCAGACCTAACATGCACAAACCCGTATGACGAGATGATGTGTTCGCTTTCTTTGATGGTATTATTCGAATGGGAATCGTCTTTTATTTCTTTACAAATCGCCTCAAAATCAGCATATATCACATCACTAACTTGCATTTGTTTTTGAAAATTGGTAAATTTGATCATTTTTGTCTTCTCCGATGGCATCTCAACGCGAGAATAGTTCTTGTGGTTGATCTGCGCGCATCGCTTAATATGTTCTTCTAAAAGTTCTGATGATGTTGTACCTGTCAAGCAATACTCACAAAAGTACATGGCTGCTTTGTGTTTGTTTGTATTACTCAGTAGTCTGTTAAAGTTCTTAATATAAGTATAATGTTGTCCACCATTTTCATTTTCTATAATAAGAAGTTTAATACGCTCCATGTTGGTGGGTTGTTTTGATATTCTTGCGCGTTCAATCGTTTTATTTTTTAAATAGTATACATTAATAGCAATATTATTTTGAGTCTCAATCCTTGTAATTTGTTTTATTGGTGTAGGAAAGTCAATATTTTCAAAATTAAACCCATCATCAGAAGGATAGGAATAAGTTAAATTAGAATTCGCTTTTGCTGGAAACTTGTGTGCACGTAAACAATGTCTTATACATTGATCATCTTTATTTTTAATATTAATCACAGCTCTTTTATTTTTTAACCACTGTGGTGATTCAATAAAGGATCCTGGAGATGTAATAGAAACTCTATTCACCCATAAACTAAAGATTCTTTTAATGAACCATCCTGAACCTTCATTTGTAAAATTTTCTATTTTTAACATAATATGTTTTATTTGTTTTTCAATATCTTGATCATCAACAACATCAATAATACTTTGATATTCCGATCGAAATACAGCTACAGTAGTATCATCATTTTTAATTTGAGCAAACTCCACCGTTAAAACAATATTTTGTTTGGTCAGTGGAATAGCTCTTTGGTTAATAGTGTCCACTTTACTCATCATAAACGAAAGCGGATCTATTTCATTTGGAAGAGCCGCAAGTTTATAATTTTTAATAATACTACCAAACTCCTCCGTGGATTCAGCTTTATGTTGTAGTTGACGTATATTTTTAATAAGTTCATCTTTTTTCATTCTACTAAAACCACGAATTTTGAGCTTTCGTGCAATATCTTTAAGCATAGCATTGGTCTCCCCCTCCAAAGCATCAAACCCCAGTGCTTTAATCAACTCAGTTTTATTCATAGATTCATGATTAGGAATCTCTTTTCTTGAAGCGAGATCACGGTAATATTTTTCAGAATATTGTTGCACCATTTTTTTTTCTCTCTATATATACTATTATATTTTTTTCTCTAATAGGATTTTTTTACAAGTTGATCAATCTCTGAATCCAATGATTACTCCACCAAAGGGTGGAATATACCCTCTTGAATAAGTTTCAAAAGGGTCAATTTCATCATCAGAAATATAACCCTCAGAGTCGCTTGAATGTTCTCCACAATCGGGTATAGGATCAATCTTTTTCTCCATGGGAGGAGGCTTCTCTTTTTTATGCTTACATTTACAACAAATAACATACTTCGTACGTACATAAAGGTTGCATTTTATACAAAGTACTGGAAGTGACATTCCTTTTCTATGACATTTAATATGATCTTTACAATAGAGCCCCATGCAAGCTCGACCGCATACTCTATTTGTTTTAACTTGGGGGTACTCACAAATGTTATGTGGAAAAGGCATTATTTTTTCTATATATACAATATAATCTTTTCTCTAATAGGGTGATCACAATCTTCGCGCGCGGGAAGCAGGCTGTGCGCGCGGGAAGATACGCGGAGGCAGGCTGTGCGCGGGACCACTCCCACTACACACGCCGTGCGGTCGCTTGCCAGCACACACGGGGAACGGGGCGACCGTTTCGCTCTCCATACACATAACTGGTTATAACTGGTTTTAACTAGATTTTTTTTTATGCTTGAGGGCGGTATTGCGCGGTTTTGGGCTGGGGTCGGTTGTATATAGAACCCCCATCCCTATTTACCTCTCCATACACATATTTAACCATCATTTTTTTTTTTTTATCTAGTGATTTGGCTCTCCATACACCTTTTTAAGCCGTTTTCGTTTTTATGGTTTAAGGCGTTGTTACACCTTTTTAAGCCGAAAAAACCCGATCGCACGGGTTTTTTTTTTTATGCTTGAGGGCGGTATTGGGCCTTATTAACGCAAAAATCGTTGTATATAGAACCCCCATCCCTTATACTACTCACTGACACATACTACACACATATTCGTGGCCGCGGGCAACTAGACATACGTCAAGTTTACGTGCTATTCCGGCTAATATGTTTACTTATTCGTTTAGTTTGTTTAATTATCTTATTTCATGCCATGTTATTGTTTTACACAAACCACGGTAGGCTCTGAAGGCCTGACCACACACCTGCTGTTTTTTTTCTTTTTTTCTTCTTTTTTTTTGGTAACACTGAACAGATATGCTGCTGTAGCGTAGCCTATATGGATCAGTCCGCACGCTCTAACATCTTATTAAACTGAAACTGAGTGGAATTGCCTAAATGTCATGTTTCAAGCAATCTTTGGTCAGTCTGTGACTGAAGTCATGCAGCAGCGACAAGTGGAAAAGGTCCCGTGAAATCCATGATGCTGACCCATGGCTGCCAACACTTGTGCTTCAGCCGTTCTACGGTCAATCAATACCAGTGTTTGTATCGCATACGGTCCCAGACTAGCGTGCAAAACGGTAGGACGACTTTGTTTACTGGAAGCATCAACACTGGCAAGCATACACACACGTGGTGGTGGACAGGAGGTCGGTCTGATTAACTCAAGTGACCCACACGAAGTTCGCCGCTGCCAGGCTGGTTGCCGTTTTGGTGTGCCAAGTCAAAGGAGGGCTTGTTTTGCCGGGACAGCAGACGACTTTATAAAAACTCAAATCTGTGGATTTGTTCGTCAACTTCCCCCCCCCCCCCCCGATTCGGAGATGCCGTATGTGTGTTATTTTCTTTGGCCTTTTTCTTAGCTTATTTTTTTCTGTTTTTTTCTTGGCTACATTTCTCGCACATCATGACGGAAAAAAGGAGCTGGATCGTAGATTGGCCATTGTTTTCAGTGGCTTGCGCAATTTCTTTTTTGTGTTCGTGTACACGAAATGCCAAATTCCAGTAGTTTGCAGGGTTTTTTTTTCTGGTGAAACAAAACAATTTTAAGAACAACAATCTTAAAACCAAGTATAGGAGCATCAGTAACGATACTTTTTGAAATTTTTATCATGCTCACCACAGTACCATGCACGTACTGTACTCAAATAATAATCGGCCATAAAGCCAGTTTATTAAAATCCGGGAAGATACCATATGAAGTTATGAATGCAGTTTTCTAGAATCAAATTAGGTCGACACAACAAATGGTCGCCAGACAATACAGTAATTTTGCAGACTGACCAAAATCAATAGCGAAAGTTACTGAGATACACGCACGCACGCACGCGCGCCTACACGGTTTTGTCACTGGATCCAATCACTTCCATCTGCCTCGATCCTCACAACCATGCAGCATTCTTATGTCAGTACACTGTTCCTGAGAAACTAGGTACAGGAAGAGTCTGGTCTTTGTGCAACTGAGTCTGCGCATTGTCGGCTTGGAGAAAATACCAAGAGATTTAGAGCAACAAAGGCTCGCGTTCCTCCTCATAAAAAATCCAAGCTTGTGACTGAATAACGACGTGATTTGTTTCACGGCTCGACTCATGACTCAGTCATGACTTTGTGCTGGTCTGCTGAGCGAAACTCTAGAATTAACTTCCAAGCTTTCTTGCGTATGCTGTGGATGATGGGAAAGAGATTACATCGCTTTGGTCAGTTGGTTAAATTAGTTGTGATCTACGACTGTGTAATGTGTTTACAGTCACTTGTTTTCTTCTGGAATGACAAAGGTTTGTGAAAACGTTTAAAATTATTCAGTTCGTATCACGTATGCCACCCCTCAGTTCAGAGCAAGTGTTTTTCAAGCAAAAGCCATCGGTCAGTGATCGCTAGTGATCGATTGCCAAAAGAGGTCAGCACCTCCACCCTCTGCCCACTCCCCACACAATCACCCTCCATGCAAAACCACTTTCCCTTCGTGCTGTGGTAATGCCGCATAAGAGGACAAACCAACAGATAACGTGCCACGCTGGGACAAGATCAGCGCTGAAGAGATTGCTGCGCTCTCTGCCTGTCGATAGGGTTCGGTGCGATAAGCGCGTCAGACTGTCTACGTTTTCGCGGCTGAGTGTGAATATAGGTCTTCATAAAGAGAAGGGTGACAGGTGTCAAATTACAGGCTACCTGCAATATTTACTTCACCATGCCACACCCCCCTCCCCCGCGCCCCTCCGCTCCCGCTCCCGCCCGCTTCTACTTCCACGTCCTCCCCGAGGTTGAACTGAAGGCCATAAACTTAATCACCATCCTCGTCTTCACAAGTTGTGTTGGGGAGTGATTATGAAACTGTAGGTCCTCTGGTCTCATTTTTGACATGCCTCTTTGCTGACACCACTGTGTCTTATTATCGGCTGCAAAGACTAAGTGTTGTGTCGGTTTTTACCACAGAGACGTTGTATTTCTGCTCGACCCATTACTTGAAACCACTCCGTGTAGGTTATTTGAAGAGGATTCGGTTGTGATTACCTTACTCGCTGATGGCAGATTTGCTGTTCTTGAAAGCTCACAATCGGATCGAACAGCCATGCATCTTTTTGCGTCCCACTGTTTGTCTGCCTGTCCACCTCTCTCTCTCTCGCTATGATTCCTACGATTCATAGATGAACGAAATTATAAAGATCATGGAGTGCAAACAGTGCGTAATGATGTATGTTGGTGTATGTTTTTGGTTGGTTTGTGTTTTTCCTCAGGAAAAAGGCTGCTCAACGTTCTCAGTGTTAGTAATTTTTTTTTTTTTATAGTATTGGAAATCCTGTTTCTTCGGCCAAAGCAATAGTTAAAGCACAATGAATGCTAGTACTGATGGGTATTTCACGTGTTTCAGATGACATTCAAACATCGTTTTGATTCACAGCTGATTAAAAGAACATCATCAATAACACACACACACACACACACAAAACAAACAAACAAAACACCAAAAAAACAACAACAACAAAAAAAACAACAACCAACAACGACAACAGCAACAAAACAAAAACAAAACAAAACAAACAAACAAAAAAACAACTTAGCACAACAAAACAATTATTATTATTATTATTATTCAGCACCATGTATTATCTATTGTTCCAGATTTCCACAGGACGATCACCCGGACACAGCATGAAGCGAGACAAGGAACAGTTCACGTAACAAACCCTGCCGCACAGCGTCCAAGTGTCATCTCTGTCTATTAGATTTCGGTTATCTGCGTCACAGCCACCAACAATGATATGTGAAAACCTCCACGGTTTCCCGTTACACCATAAAAACGTACAGACTTAAACAATCACAACTGACATGAAACAAAACTGTGGGAACTGGAAACCCCGGTTATTGTGTATCATCCAATATAAACAGAACGCATAGCAACTCAAACCAGACACGACACAAAGTAATATGTGGCAACACCAGCTATTATGTTTCCATACATGATAGGATCAACAGCATACCTGCGTAACGAAACGACAATATCCAAGTTCTGAGCAGACCTACATGGGAGTTCTTTCTTCGGCCAGACAAAAGGATATGTGTGTCGACGATTCTGTGCACAATTCGGAGGGTAAAATCGCCGGTGGTGGAAGTATATAGGCGCGTTTGTCAGTGTGGAACCATGTTTGGAGGCATTGTGAGACGACAGACCGACAGGGCTTCGGCGCCGCAAAAGAGGGAAGCGAAGAACGGTACTGCCAGGTATGTCAACTTTAACTGTGTCTGGGTTGTGTCTGTCTGAATGATTGTGTTGTATCTGTGTTGTACACTTTAAATGTGTTCTGTGTAGATCTGTCCGTGTATCTGCTTGCCCCTTCTTTCACAATCTCTCGCCTTCTCTGCCCTGTGTGGGCGTGAGTGCGTGTATCAGTAAGTGTACATCACACACACACACACACACACACACACACACACACACACACACACACACACACTCTCACTCACACACACACACGGCTAGCACACACACACACACACACGCACACACACACACACGCACACACACACACACACACACACAAAACACCATGTCTACATAAACGAAATCGAAGCAGGCCCATCGTTTAGTGAACTACAGTAGTGGCTCCGATTCATTCAATATTATTGTTACCAATAATGCGGAAAATGTTTGTGCAGGTGTAATTTGAAATGCAACATGGAAAGGTCAATTCTTTTTAATGATAATGATAATGATAATGATGATGATATTATTACTGCTGTTTTTACTACTGCTGTGCTACTGCTGCTGTTGGTACTATGTTGGAGCAACAACTACTACTATTATTACAACTAAAGTTAATGATGATAGTTATGCCGATAATAACAGTGATGTTGATGATAGCATTGCTGATAATGTTGGTGATGCTGGTAATGATGTTTGGAAGTAGTATCAGCCTAGAATTCATTCATCCGAATTTTGAACTATGGTGGTGACGTGAAAACGTATTGTGTCAAGTGTACAGAAATCTCCACCCTTTCTTTCTTTCCATTTACATGGTATATTTATTTTGCCTGTTAATAAAAAAAAAAATCATGTAATGATGGGATAGGCTTGACCAAACCAAGAGCAACAAAGACATCGAAATATCTGACCGGGAAACCAAGCAAATGGCTAGTTATTCCAGCTATCCACACAGTCAGTTCCGATCAAATAATTGTAATGGCACTGGGTAAACGATTATCTGGGACAAAGCAACAAATCACAACGAGGGACAAAGTGGTTCTTTGTCAAGCACCGCGTGGAACAAAGCACATTTACTGGCTGTAATAAAGCTCTCGCTCCGCTGCACGTCCGCTGGTGCCATTAATCAATGTTTGCTGAGAGGTTTTTAAGGGGTTGTTTGCGTTACGTGCGACTTATTCAACTTCTGCTAATCATTCAAAGTGACAAGGTCGCCAAATGTGTGTGTGTGTGTGTGTGTGTGTGTGTGTGTGTGTGTGTGTGAAATCAGCTTAAGAATGAAACCGTGGATAAATAAATAACAGAGTGAAATTTGTGCAGGCGCAGTTATTTTTGCTGCCTTGCAAAACCAAGACTATCTTATCAGTTTAACAGTTCGTACGGGGGAAAAAAACGAAACAAAACACATGAGATAAGTATCATATTAAAACTCTGGTTTTTTTCAGTCTCACTTTTCTGTAGTTGCTGACAGAATCAAATGAAAGAAAATAAAAAACCACAAAACACACACACACACACACACACACACACACACACACACACACACATACACACACAAACCAATGTAAAGAATGAAAGGGTATATGTATTACTACCTCTCTTTGCCTCTCTTCCCAAATAGTGTACATATTACCAGTGGCATAGGTAAAATAGTTGTTATGGAAGCTTGCACTGGCTCATTACATATTTACTTGAATATCACACACACGCGCGCGCGTGCGCATGTTACAGGCACAGATGCATACACAAACACACTCACCCAGACACTGTTGGGTCTTAAACCAGTGGACCTATCTTTCAAAAAGAAAACTCATTCCTTCTGGTGATGTTGCTAAAATTAGATAGAAAGCTGTTTTCTTTCCTTTGTGGAGTAATGAATATGTTTAAAAAAACAAAACAAAACTGGACACAAACACATTATTCATATATTTACTCTTTTTACAGCGGTTAGATACTTTTGTTGTAATTTCGGAGAATTGCTCATTGGAAATATGTAACACTTGGAGAACGCTAGCTTCGGAAGGAGCTATGTGGTTTTATGACCAAATTCCGCCGCGTGCATGTCCTTTTAGCCCCCAACCCATGGACGTTTAAATGAATTTATTAACTGGTTGATTGACTGATTTATATTCATCTATTTATAAGTCCGTGCCCCCACCCCATCCCCTCATTTCCCTACACACGCTTTTGCTCCACCTCAGTGGCCTTGTCTTTACCGTTAGCCTTGACCACAAATCAAACGTGAAGAGTCCTTTTAATGTTTCACGCCCTCCCGCGATCGTGCCTGGTGGACTTGCAGCACGGCTTTTTATTGGCTGTCGATGAAACCCTTGCCCGACAGGAGCATGTTTGATGAGAACTCTTCCTGAGGAAGGTGGCAGAATGGTTAGGACGCTCAAATGCCAACACAGAAAGTCTGTGAGGGTCTGGGTTCCAATCCCGCTCTCGCCCTTTCTCCATGGTTTGACTGAAAAAAACAACAACCCCAAACAAAAAACAAACAAACAAACAAACAACAACAACAACAAAAACCACGAAAATAAACCGAGCGTTCAGTCATTTGGGTGAGACTATTAACCGAAGTCCCGTGTGCAGCAAGCACTCGGCGCACTGAAAAGTACCCATGGAAACGTGAGTTTTGTCCTCTGGCAAAATTCTATAGAAGAAATCTACTATGATATATATATATAATATATATGCATGCACTCATGGCCTGACTAAGCGCGTTGAGTTATGCTTCTGGTCAGGCATCTGCCTAGCAGATGTGGTGTGTGGTGTAGTGTATATGGATGTGTCCGAACGCAGTGCCGCCTCCTTGAGAAACTGAAACTGAAAACTGAAACTTCCTTTTATGTGTGGAGCAATGACGTCTATCCTGCTTCACAAAGAGTGGCAGATGGGGAACAGCAGGTCGTAGGCTGAGAGGCTGTGAAGTGGACAGCACACAGATCGATAACAGATCACCACCAACCTGATCAGCTGCAATGCAGTCACACAGCCATTGAGTGAAGTGGTGGCCTTGTGGTAACGCGTCCACATAGGAAACGAGGGAATCTGAGCGTTCGGGATCGAATTTCACACTCGTCAGAATGTTCTCCCCTTCAACTGCAGACCTTGAGTGGTGGTCTGGACACTGGTCTTTCGGATGAGATGGTAAAAAGAGGTCCAGAGTGCAACATGCACTCAGCGTACTAAGAATAACCCTTGGGAACAAATAACGGTTGTTCCTGGCAAAATTATTTTAAAAAAATCACTTTTATAGTGAAAACGAATTGCAGACGGAAAAAAGTAAGAGTGCCTCTGCGCTGTGGAGACGCACCCTCCCTGGGAAGAGCAGCCCGAATTTCCACATAGAAATATGCTGTAACAAAAAATAATACATCACCACCAACTCGATTATGTAATGGAATCAGGATTTAGGTGGGGGAGGGGAAATAAATGAGAAGGGAGATGACCGAGAAGAAGGGGCGGATTGTCAGTGGCCCTAGATGTGACTTGTGAAGGTAGTGCGTATAAGTCATATTCATAACCCAGCTTACATCAAAGGTCGTCACAAGGCTGTGAATAATGAGTAGTAAACCTGATGAGTTCACCGCAGAACGAAACGAAACCTTGCTTGCTCGTATCGACGTGAAACAGTTTAGTTCCTCTCACCTATGGTTCAGTCCGCCAGTTATGAAACATCCTTGAAAATTGAAACAGAACTGAAACCGCGCACAGAATCCAAAATAATGCAGAGTACTTTCTGACTCCCACTCTCTGCCCTCACTTTTTTTGATAAAATAAAAGAAAAGAAAAGAAAAAAAAATTACAATTTCAATTGCGATCATTCGAAAACCGCAACCTCCTCCAGGAACAAGCAAATAATCACCCTTTCTTCGATGTTTTTCCCTCACTCATTGCCTGGCAAAACAAGGGCGTCAAGACTGCGGTGAGGGAAATGGTCTGGGGAGAAGGTTGGGAGGGGCGAAGACTGGTGAAGTAGGTAAAAAAAAAGCAAAAAAAAAAAAAGGTTTCTCTTTGATTAGGACTGGGTGCTGATAAGGAGCAGGCAAATGTGGAAAACATGGAGGCAGAAGTAACCCAGATCATATATGAACGACGTCAAGAGCAAGAAAGCGGTGGTACAGGCTTTTAACCAGGAGGTGGAAAGGAGCTGGGAGCAACAAAACTTCGCAACCTGACAAAACACCGCCAACAACACAGTGGGAGCAATTCTAGACAGGCAAGCACAGTGAACGATATTCGATCTGCCGTACCGTGGTCTTGACGCCCCAGAATAATATTTAGACCAGGGATCTGCCAACGATAACAGGAAACCATAGAAGACTTTAATATCTATCTATCTATCTATCTATATATATATATGTATGTGTTGTTGTTGTTTTTTAAGGAAGCGGAAAGGTATTGGTAGGCCGGAAATGGGTGGGTATCGTCCATTTGTCCCCCCACCCCCTCTTCCTCTCTCTACTTACATATTTATTTCATATATATTCTCATTTATAAACACAGTATAGACGGAGAAGCCGTCTGGTAATTGTCGGTAAGTCCATTCTCCTCCTTATTATAATGACATTTCATATTTCGTGTTTTCATCCATTCTGTTTTAATTCGATTTGCTTTCCTTAAGGGCCGGATGTAGAGTAGGTAATTATTAGAGAACTTCTCAGTCTAAAAAAACAACAACCACACACACACACACACAAAAAAACAACTTCGCACTTTCAGTAGATTTATCTCCCTGTGTGTGCCCTTTCTGGCCACCAGTTTATTTTCCACCAACCCCTCATGGTACAGATCCACCATTGTTTTAGGAGAACAGAGTGACAGGAGGGTATGGGGGTGGTCCTGATCTACCATCTAAACAGAAAATCAGATTGTCCGCTCGTGAACGTGTGTGTGTGTGTGTGTGTGTGTGTGTGTGTGTGTGTGTGTGTGTGAGTTTCCCCTCTGTTTTATTTAATCCAAAGTAGTGTTTCGTTTTGGGTTATAGCCTCAGATTTACTTGTAGAGCAAAGTTCCCATTATTCTAATTAGTGGAACTGTTCGACTCTGACATGTAATATGTCGTCTTGATTACATTACGAAACCTTAATTTAATGAGAAAGAGTGAGAGACAGTGTGAGTGTGTGTGTGAGTGAGTGGGT
>NC_134878.1:50679054-50707280 GCF_041734735.1 Babylonia areolata
AGAGAAGTTATTCAGCAGTTATTCAGGAACACAGTGCACCTAATCACCCAGATCTCTGACCGATAATACACCGCATCAAGAGACCGTAAAGGTCTCGAGAAAGTTCACACACTTTCTTTTATCAGCTGAAAAGGCGGCGATAATTCATATCCACCTTTTCAGAACAGCTAGCGCGGAATATACACGGGTGGATTTGCGGAGTAATAAACACCTTCCTCTTGTAATGCAAGCTTTTCAAATCCTTCTCCATGGTTCTTCTTGATTCGTTTCGTCACGACTGGTGACGGTGTTTAAGCCATGGCTGCGTTGTTCAGTTCACGGTGTAGTTTTGATGAAAGCCTGCGAATCAGGTGTGATGCGTGGCTGGGCCATTGAACGTGGGTGATAAGATTGTGAGTGCACGGCTTTTCAGGTTTGCCAAGCATGGCACAGCTTTTGGGTGGAGAGAGAGAGAAATGAAATGAAATGAAATTATGGTGCTTAGAGCCTCGCCGACCACTAAGGCCATCTCAAGGCTATCGCCGCGTCAATAACTACTACAAGGATAAAAAAACAACCAATTAAAACGAGTCACCACTTCAAACTTTCCACTCCAAAGTTAAAAAAAAACTTCCATAGTTTAAAACCTTCAAATCTGGTTAAAAAGATTCACTTCTTTTAAGAAGTCCATCAGCGCCCACGGAGGGACATCACGAAACAAAGTCTTCAAAGAAACCGCCGTGTAATGTCTGCGTCTAACGTCATGCAGATCCCAACAATCAAGGAGCACGTGTTTCACGGTGAGAGGCTCGTCACAGGGAATGCATCGAGGGGCCTCTTCCCCCTTCAACAAGTAAGAATGAGTAAAAAAAAGTGTGCCCCGCGCGCAGTCTGCACAGCACAGACTCCTCCTTTCTGTTCTTCACCCCCGAAGGGAGGGTCTCTTTTAGGTCCGGACGGATCTGGAAGAGCTTGTTGTCCGTCTGGGTGTTCCACTCCTCTTGCCATAGATCCTTAACGTAGGTGTTCACCTTCCGCTTCATGTCTGTATATGGCACAAAGGATCTGGACAATTCTTTCTTTACAGCGTTCCTGGCCAGCAGGTCCGCCCTTTCGTTACCACGAATGCCAACATGTCCTGGAACCCAGGGCAACACAACCTCGTATCCTTTCTTCGTTGCAAGAGTAAAAGTTTCATAAAATTCCAGCAGTTTGGGATGAGTGATATTCCTGCAGGCGATCGCCTCCAGGGCTGACAAGGAGTCGGAAAAGATCATGAATCTCTTCTGTTTCGAAGAGAGGACCATTTTTAACCCCAGAACCAGTGCGGTCAGTTCCGCGGTGTACACCGAGCTGTCAGACAGGATGTGTTCCGTTGAGGGCCGGTCAGGAAAGGCGGGACAGAACGCAGATGCGGCGACTCCGTCCTCTGACTTGGAACCGTCAGTGAAGATGCTTTGAAAAGTGGGGAATTTGTGGCACAGTTCCGAAAAGTAGGTTCTGTAGGCCAGAGAACTGGTGGTGTCCTTACGGTACGAGGCCAGATCGAATCGGACCTCAGGTGTTGTAAAGGTCCACGGAGGGCTGTCAGGGAACTTAGAGAAATCCGAGATGCCACCGACATCCAGATCGGCCTTTTCTAAGTGCGGCTGAATGCGGAGTCTGAGAGGAGGTATGCAGTTTGGGTTGTCTGTAAATTTCTTATCGAAAGGGTTGTTGAATACAGCGTCGTAAGCAGGGTTTGTAGGTTCAGAGAACAATTTCAGATAATAGTTCAGGGTCAGCTTCAGTCTGCGGTTGGAAAGAGGCGGTTCCCCCGCCTCTGCGTACAGGCTGTGCACAGGGGTGGTGCGGAAAGCACCTAAGCTGAGACGGAGCCCTTGGTGGTGTACAGGGTCCAACAGTTTCAGATAGGACGGTCTGGCCGAGCCGTATACCACACTTCCATAATCCAGTTTGGACCGGACCAGGGCTCTGTAGAGGTGCAAGAGAGTTCTCTTATCAGCACCCCAGTTCGTGGGTGCCACAACTCGGATGATGTTAAGGGCTTTTTGGCAAGATATTTTCAGCTGTTTAATGTGGCTGAGGAAGTTCAGCTTCTGATCGAAGATGACCCCTAAAAATCTGGCTTCCTTGACCGCCGGGATGGTGGATGTTCCCAGACGGATTTCAGGGTCCGGATAGAACTGGCGAAAATGATGAAAATGGATGCATTCAGTTTTGGAGGACGAAAATGTGAAGCCATTCTCCTCTGCCCAACACTGGATCTTGTTGACGCAGAGCTGAAGCCGTCGCTGGATGCTGGCGTACGTGCTGCCGGTTGCATATAAGGCAAAATCATCCACGAACAGCGAGCTGTCCGATCCTTTCTGAACGGATTGAACGATGTCATTAATTTTGATGCTGAAAAGAGCCGGCGACAGGATGCTCCCTTGTGGGACACCCAGCTCCTGCTCGTGAATGTCGGACAGGGTGGTGCCAACTCTCACCTGGAATTGTCTGTCTTGTAAAAAATTGTGGATGAACTGAGGCAGGTGTCCTCGGAAGCCGAGCTTGTGCAAGTCAGAGAGAATACCAAATTTCCACGTGGTATCGTAAGCTTTCTCCAAGTCAAAAAATATGGCCACCACATGTTGTTTGTTCACAAAAGCATTTCTTACAGTGGTTTCCAGACGGACCAGATGGTCAACGGTAGAGCGATGCTTGCGGAAACCGCACTGTTCTTTCGCCAGAAGGCCGTCGGTCTCTAGTTTCCACATCAGTCTACCGTTGACTATCTTCTCCATCAGTTTGCAGATGCAGCTGGTCAGTGCAATTGGGCGGTAGTTGGAGGGGCTCGAGGGGTCTTTTCCCGGTTTCGGCAGCGGGATTATGAGGGCTTTCCGCCAGGAGGGTGGGAAAAAGCCTGTGACCCAGATGTGGTTATAAACTTTAAGCAGGGTGTCCAGACAGGTTTGGGGAAGGTGCTTTAGGAGTTTATAATGGACCTCGTCCATTCCTGGACAGGAATCCGTACAGGTCTGAAGGGCAGATTTAAGTTCGTTCATTGTGAAAGGAAGGTTGTAATTCTCTGTGTTGTCGGAAAAGAAGTTACATGGTGTTTTTTCTGACAGGTTTTTGGTTTTAAGAAAGCGAGATGATTTGTTAGCAGATCTCGAGTTCTGTTCTATTGTGGAGGCAAGCAAATTGGCAACTGCTTTCTTCTCTGTGACCAGAGCGTGTGAGAGTTTAAGATGGTGAAAGGTCGGGCATACGTTTTTGCCCTTAATTCTTTTTAAAACCCTCCACACTTTCTTCTTGGGTGTGTTGGAGGTTAAGGAAGAGCAAAAATCTCTCCATGACTTCCTCTGGCTCTTTTTAAAAACATACCTGGCTTTCGCCCTCAGCTGTTGATGGGTTCGAACGCTATCGGTCTCCGGTCTCCGAAAGACGCGTCGCTGCGCTCTCTTCCGAGACTTGCGGGCCTCCCGACATTCCGCGTTGAACCAGGGCGTTCTAGGGACCTGAGGCTTGGAGGTAGACGATGGGACTGCTGCTTTGGCGCAATCTAAAACGATCCGAGTCAGAGCGTCAGCAGGGTCCTTGCTTTTCAATACTGTTTCTTCCTGCAGCTCCGCTCTTATCTTGGTGGTAAAAAAACTCCAGTCTGCTTTGTCGTAATACAGGCGGTCAGGCAGAGAGTCACCTTCTCCATCTGTGGGGCGGAGGACGACAGGAAAGTGGTCACTCCCGTGCAAATCGTCGTGCACTTTCCATTCGTAGTCCAGGATGGATGGATCGCAGACCGACAGATCTAAACTCGAGAGCTTTCCAGAGGACAGATGCAGGTAAGTGGGAGACTTGTCGTTAAGACAACACAAGTCCATGTCAGAAAGGAGGTTTTCTAAGAGAAGACCTCGGGCTGATGTCATCTCACTTCCCCAGAGCGGGGAGTGTCCATTGAAGTCGCCCAACAGTAAAAACGGACGTGGGAGCTGGTCGACCAGGTTCATGAGGTCCTGCCTCAGAACGCGGACGGAAGGAGGGAGGTAGAGAGAGCAGACAGTGATGGTTTTCTCAAGCGTGACTCTGACTGCCACCGCCTGTAAAGGGGTGCTTAAAAGAACTGTACTGTATAAAAGGGACTTGCGAATAAAAAGAGCGACACCTCCCGTTAATCCCTCTTGCTTCGGTTGAGCGGGTTTAAAAACGGAGTTAAAACCAGAGAGAGATAAAACCTTGCCATCTCTTTGCAGAGTCTCCTGCAGCACCAGCACTGAAGGTTTCAAAGCACGACAAAGCAGCTGGAGTTCCTGAAAATTGGCGTGGAACCCCCGGATGTTTCAGTGGATCACTGCCATTAAAAAAGGTTAAAATAATAAAGCAGCAGCCTATTCCATCGCTACCCCCTGCTCCTGTGCTTGCGGTGGCTCAAGGTCCGCCAGGATGGAGTATTTGTTTTTCGAAATAAATTTTTCGGATTCCGACCGAGTCGGAATATCCACCACCTCGGCTCCTCCCGATCCCGCCGAGGCCGCAACCCTCCCCTCCTTGAGCCTTGGAGGTACGGGGGGCTTCCGGCCACTTCCGCCAGCCCGAGGGCCAGGCAGACGAGAGGCGGGGCGAGGGTTGCCAGGGGGTAGGGTGGGGCGGGAGGAGGACAACGTGCCTCCGCCCGAGGTTTTCCGCTCCCGCCCAGCAGCCCCTGAGGACTGCCGCACAGGATGGGAAGGGGTGGACACGGCGTCTCCACCCAAGGCCAACGGTTCCGACGAGGCGGTAAAATTGTCCGTCTGCGTTCCTGTGGACGTCGTCTGGACCACGACGTCCACCGTCCTGGGTCTGACGACAGAGGCATACGACACCTTAGGCGACGCGGCCTCCACCTGTTTCCTTGCCTCAAAGAAGGAAATTTTCTTTTCTGTCTTGACTTTCTGGATTTGTTTCTCTTTTTTCCAGACGGGGCAGTCTTTCGATGAGGACGGGTGGCCACCTCCGCAGTTCGCGCACCGGGCTGGATTGACGCAATCGCCCTGGTGCACCGCCTTCGAACAGGTGCCACACGCCTCTTCCTCCTTACATCGGTCCCTGACGTGTCCGAATTTCTGACATCTAAAGCATCTCAGGGGGGACGGTACATACAAGCTTACGCTGACCATGAGGTATCCGACCTGAATGTCCTTGGGGACATCCGGGCAGCAGAAGGTGAGGAAGAAAGTGTTGGTCGGGACTCTGTCCGACCCCTTCCTCACCGTCACCCTGTACACTTCGGTCACTCCCTGAGAGGACAGCTCGCTCTTGATCTCAGCCTCAGACACACCTTTCAACTCCAGGCATCTGATGACCCCCTTTGAGCAGTTGAGGCCTTTGTGAGGGGAAACCTTCACCGCCCTATCCACGAAAGTGGTCGCCTTGAGAAGGAGCTGTGTCTGCCTTTTGGATTCCGTCTGAACTAAAAATGCTCCGCTCCTCAGCCTCTTGATGGACTTCAGCGATCCTGCCAGACACTGAAAGCCCTTCTGGATAGCGAAGGGGCTGAGAGCCGACAACGGCTTGTCGTCATCAGCGCCCTCCATCACCAGCCACGATAGCCAAAATCCAGAGGTCTCAACGACCTCCGAATCGGAGTCTGAGTCATCCGTTCCCTGTCTTCTTCTTTTACCCGAGCCAGGGGGGTGTAGTTTTTTGGAAGTTATGTTGAAAAAAAATTGAATTCATCCCTCCCTTACCCACCCACCATGGGGTCCAACTTAGGGGCCAGGGTCAAGGGAACACCAGCTTGACCCCTTCCAGGTTTCGGGAGGGATATACGACCAACAGTCCAGCTCCAACGTGTTCCCCCCTGATCATGCCCAGCTCCCGGGGACAGAGAACCGAGCACTACGGGGGTTACCTTCGTCAGCCACTAAACTGCCAGTCTTGACCCAGCCCCACGAAGGGGTAGCCGATTGACACACACGGGCCAATGTGTGCCGCCTGTCTTAGGAGAGGTCCGAGCCAAAGGGATGTGTTGAGAGCAGCGTGCTCTCTCAATCCCCAGGATCTCATTCCCCTCCATCACAGGTCGCGCCGCACGGCAAACACGGCGGGCCTAAAGAAGGCCGCAGAGAAAAAAAGAATGTGGAAAAGAAGGCTTGATGGGGAGCTGAGGACAGAAAAGAGGCAGTAAAAAGAAGAATAGAGAACAGCGAAAGGGACAGTAGGTCACGTTTAGTTTGGGCCTCACTCACGACCTGTTCGGCATGGGAAGCCCTATCAGGGGCATCAGTACAAAACCACCACTTATTCAGCCCTGACAGCTACGATGGCTATGTAGGCTGTCAATTAAGACCTGGGATCAGAGCACCAAACCCCAAGAAGCACTGATGCCCCCGCCGACATAGCTCGCTCGATCACTGGCCACTAAGCCTCCCGACCACGACAAAGTAGTGACCCTCCCGGGAGTGGGTCAGGAGAACACCAGCCTGACCCCCTCCAGGTTTCGGGAGGGGGGGGGGGGAGAGAGAGAGAGAGAGAGAGAGAGATCCAGACAGAGAGAGAGAGAGAGAGAGATCCAGACACACATAGAGACAGAGAGAGAGATAGAGAGAGATCCAGATACAGAGAGAGAGATCCAGACAGAGAGAGAGAGAGAGAGAGAGAGAGAGATCCAGACACACAGAGAGACAGAGAGAGAGAGAGAGGGAGAGAGAGAGATCCACAGAGAGAGAGAGAGATCCAGAGAGAGAGAGAGAGAGATCCAGACAGAGAGAGAGATCCAGACAGAGAGAGAGAGAGAGAGAGAGAGAGATCCAGACAGAGAGAGAGAGAGAGAGAGATCCAGACACACCGACACACAGAAAGACAGACAGAGAGAGAGAGAGAGAGAGAGAGAGAGAGAGAGAGATCCAGACGGAGAGAGAGAGAGAGATCCAGACACACAGAGAGACAAAGAGAGAGAGAGATCCAGAGAGAGAGAGAGAGAGAGATCCAGACAGAGAGAGAGAGAGATCCACAGAGAGAGAGAGAGAGAGATCCAGACACAGAGAGAGAGAGAGAGATCCAGACAGAGAGAGAGAGAGAGAGAGAGATATCCAGAGAGAGAGAGAGAGATCCAGACAGAGAGAGAGAGAGATCCAGACAGAGAGAGAGACAGAGACACAGAGAGAGAGATAGAGAGAGAGAGATCCAGACAGAGAAACGAAACGAAACGAAAGTTTATTCAATAAGGCCATGGCCCCATTTGAAGGGGTGATTACATATTTTGTAAGAATAGATTTGCATATGAATATAATCTTACAACGTGTATGCTCAGAGCTCTGTTCTCTTTAACCAATCATGAAACTCCGTCGTTTTAATGACTTATAGATAAATATGGCAAGATTCGAAAAAACGTTATCATTTGTAGAATACAGAAGTAATACTAACCGAAACTTACTTGGTCTGTTATAATATCTCAACGGAATACATATTTGTCTCAAATCATCTAATACAGGACAACATAATACGAAATGGACTTCATCTTCTTTTGCAGATCTACATAACGGACATACCATATCGTTTACAGTGCTGGGCTTGTGTCTTTTACTATGTACGTTGATATCAGATACACCAAAACGAAACCTTGTTAAAGCACATCTGATGACTCGGTTAATATTTTTTGCTAAATATGGTTCTGTGAAATGATTCCTTTTAAACAATCTGAACAAAGAAAATCTTTCACTATTTTGTACATGGTCGTTCCACCCCTGCCATCTACAGTCAACCATACGCTGTTTAAAGCAAACAAGAAAATCATGAACACATCCAACCCCTTGATTAAGCCATACAAATGCAAAACCATTACTACATAAACATTTTCGAATGCTAGTCACCCATGTTACCCTTCCCCTGGCATCCAAATCAAATAACACTTTATAAGCTTGAGCAGGCAATCTGCATTCATTCATTTGAACCAGTTTTAACCAATACCTAATACATTTTACATATGAATTAATATAAATCGGATACCTACCAAGCTCACCGTAAACTAAGTCATTTGGCGTTCTTCTGTCCACCTGCAAAAACCTCTTCATAGCAAACAAATGTAGTTTTTCTATCTCGTACCCCTTATCCAACCCCCAAATCTCAGCACCGTACTGTACTATAGGCTGGGCTTGAAGATCAAACAATTTAAAAAACAATCTAACAGAATTACTTTCAAACTTATATAATAATTGTAATATGCTGACGACCGCTCGTTTCCCTTTACTAACAAGGTTTCGACAAGCAAACGTAAAACTAAGTTTTGTGGAAAAGAATAAACCAAGATACTGATACGTATTTATGACAGAAATTTGAAGATTCCCCAAATACCATCGTTCATATGCAGCTAAATACCCACCCTTTCTGAAAACCACTACATTTGTTTTATCCATATTTACTTTAAGCTCCAACCTGTTTGCTGCTTTGTGTAAATTGTTTAACTGGTTTTGTAAACCAACTACAGTTTCAGACAATAAAACAATATCATCTGCAAACAACAATATGAATAACTCTATCAAATCGAAAGTAACACCATGTCTACCATTTTCTATAATTTCTAGGGCTAATTCATTGATAAACAAAGAAAATAAAACAGGACTACAAACATCACCCTGTTTAACCCCCTGTGTACATCTGATATACTCACTAAATTTAGCACCACATCTTATTTTAGCTTTAACATCCTCGTACATACTTTTAATACAGCAATAAAGTTTACCTTTTATTCCATTTTTTGTAAGAATCGGCCATAAAAGTTTTCTTGCTACTGAATCAAAGGCTTTTTCCAAGTCTATAAAAGCGACGTATAATTTTCGATTATGTGCAAACTGCTTTTGAACAGCTGCCATTAAAGTGAACATATGATCAATAGTACTGTAACCCTTCTTAAATCCAGCTTGGTATTCACTTGTCACGTTGTTCAATGTTATCCATTCAGTTAATCTTTCGTTAATAATGGAACCATATAGTTTACTTGCTATAGCACATAACGATATCCCTCTATAGTTATTCGGCTCATTTCGTTCACCTTTTTTAAAGAGAGGAATGATAATTGACTCTGACCAGTTTTCAGGATAGATTCCCTGGTCAAACAAAACATTAAACAACTTGACAAGAAAAGTGATGGCAGGTTCACCAAAGTTCTTATAAAATTCACCAATCATTCCGTCCGGTCCAGCGGTTTTCCCATTTTTTAACTTTCTTATTGCTGACACTACTTCTTCTTTGGTGATAGTCCGATCTAAAAAGGCCGTGTTCTGATCTTCCATTGTCATAATATGTTCATCATCACGTGACATTTCATTTTCCTGAGCACTACAATCAGTATTACTTTCTTTTTCCAGTATTCTTTTAAAATGATTATACCATTCCTCCATTGTGATACTGTTCTTGGCAAAGACTCGTTTACTCAATAAACCCCGAACATTTTCCCAAAAATCTTGCTGGCTGTCAACAGAAGTAATAATCTGTTTCAGCAATGAGTTATTATACAACCTTTTCTTTCTAAGTAGCATATTTTTGTATTCCCTTCGTGCTACACAGAATAAATCCCTGTCAACAGCATCCAATGTTCTGTTAAATTTTCCCAACAAACTACGCACTTTTTGTCTAACACATCTACATTCAGTATCAAACCATTTATTTTGCCGTATATTTCTATTTACACATATTTGCTGTTTCATACAATCTGCCGCTTGCTTTATTGTGTTGTTAAAGATTACAAGTGCCTCGTTAACATTAATATCAACCAAATCTGTAGCATGTGACAATTCCAGACATATCTCATGTGACTTTAACTTATCAACAACACCAGACGCACATTCATTTTTCCACACATATTTTTCAATGTACTCTCTTTTCTCTGGTGCAGCTGTACTTCCGTTCACAAGAGGAATTTGCACGTGAAATTCCAAAGGCATGTGGTCAGATTCTATTTTTTCTTTTACACAAAATTTACAGCAAGAATTTATAAACTCGAAAAGATCAAACGATGCAATAAAATAGTCATTCACACTGCTACCAGTGTCACTTATATATGTGTAACGACCATTACTGTCACCGTCACATACACCATTGAGAATGTATAGACCAAAAGCATCACACATATCTAACACGCTTTTACCGTATGAATTTAAAATCCTGTCTTCAGAGCGTCTGCTAATTTTAACCAAAGAGTACTTATCAAACCATGAAAACGTTTTCATTTCTTCACTTAAATCTGGAAGTAAGTCGGCAGTTCTACCATTAAAATCACCACACATCAATACAGAAATCTTTTCATCAGAACATAAATTATCCATCAAACAATCCTCGAGCTGACTAATACCATTATCGATGTTAAACACTGAATAGTAAGGGGACTTTTCCGGAGGCACATATCCACACACATACAAAACATCATTGGGCAAATGAAATAGTTTCTTATCAAGGATAAATAAAAAAACATTATCAATATCTACATTTATTCTCCTCACCTGTTTAACAAGAGCGTTCCTAACCAAACACACTACTCCTCCTGAACGTCTACCCCTTTCTGTAAATTTAATTGCTGGTTTCACAAACACAGTATGATCATCGAAAATCGAAAGTTGAAAATCATCAAGAAAAGTTTCGACAAAGCAAACAAAGTCAAACAAGGACACATATTCCACAAAATCTGGATCTGAAATTTTAGAAAATAATCCATTAACGTTCCAATGCAGGAAAGAATAGTTGTTCAAATTATGTACACATTTTGACTTGTTACAATTTTCATCCACTTTTTCTAAATTTTGAACACTGACACGCCCACTGCGACATTCCTCAACAAGCGTAGGTGCACCCGTACCGATATCAATGTCACCCTCCACTGTTGTCATGCCATGCCTGTTGAATGCCGAACTCACAGCAACAGCTGTTTTATTTACATTTGCACGTGCTGTGTTCAGTCCTCCCCACCCCATCCCCACTACCGGTGTCGTGATGAAATTGTCCCTACGTGTGTAATGTCCGTCAACAGTCCCATCCCATCTGCACTGTCCAGTTGTCAACAATGGCCGGCCGTATCCCTAGGCCACCTCCACAATGCTGCGGTCGTCATCTCCCAGGAAGAATTTCTTTCCATCGATCAGGAGGTGGTCGTAGATCATGGTAGCCCTTTTCTTTTGATTCTTTGCCTCTTTGAGATAAGGTGACAGTTTCTTTCTGATGTTCCTGACTCTCAAGGAGAAATCCTCACCGATGAAAATGTTGCTTCCCTGCAGCTTCCGCTTTGCCTTCGGGATGCTCACTTTGTCTTTGTAAAACGTGCAACACGCTATCATAGGCGAATCCTTGTTCGTGTTTAGTCGGTGGACAAAACAGACATCTCCTGACACTTCTAGCGTGTCAGTAATCAGGTCGTTGAGTTTGTTTTCACAGTCTTCCGTTGTTTCCTTCTCAGTTCTTTGAATGCCATGGATAATGAGATTTTTCCTCTTTGAGCGACACTCAAGATCATCGACTTTTGATTCCAAATTCTTTACATTTTCTTCCAGTTTTCTGTTTGATTCTCTCAAGACATCATTTGAATGCTTCAGAAATGTCACTTCTTCATTAAGAGATTGAACATCATCTTTCATAGCGGAATACAAATCTTTGATTTCCCGCAAATCATCTTTGAGTTCACCAAATTTAACATTCATGTTTGTCATGATGTCAGTCAAAGTTGGTTCTGTTCCACATGTGACCTGTCCTCTCGTCTGAACCTGTTCTTCATTGTCTCTCTCCAGACTCACCCTTCTAAGTCCGCTGCTGCTGGTCAGTCGAGACTGCCTCACGCTAGCTTGCTTGGGAGGGCCAGGATTGACTTCAATGTCCCCGCACTGCATGAGGAGATTGCTGAGAAAAATCACCGAGAGGGTCAGTCCCACTATGACACCGTCCAGCCGGTTTCTCGGCTTCAATGTCGGAAATCGTGAAAGAACTTTCTTCATGGCTCTTCGGAACATAAAACAGATGAATATGGCCACAAAGGATCCACATCTTGCCCGGAAAGCGAGAGGTACTGAAGGCATGGTACTGCAACTACTCCCTGGCAAACTTTCAGAGTCGGTACTGGTCACTGACTTCCGTATAAACTGCTAACAGCGAGAGACTTCGACACACGTCTTCCTCTCTTGAGTACACGTGAACTCCCCATCCAGACAGACAGAGAGAGAGAGAGAGAGAGAGAGAGAGAGAGATCCAGACAGAGAGAGAGAGAGATCCAGACAGAGAGAGAGAGAGAGAGAGAGAGAGAGAGAGAGAAGTTCTCATGATTTATGCTGCCTCGCACTCTCCTTCCCGCCAAGATGATTTCTTTTTAATCCAACAACTTTTTACCACAATATAGTTGACTGATTGACAATAACTAAATAACCAGTTAGCCTTACCAATTAATTAACTAACCAACTGCCTGATTCACCAACTAAAATGCTAAATAAACTGGAAGAAAAAAACAACATATTCCACTACCGTTTGGCTGTATTTTTGGTGTAGTGAAATGTTTACAACTATTTTGATTCAGAACACGATTTAATGAATAAATAATAATAATGATGATGAAAATAATAATGAAAATAATAATAATAATAATCATAATGATGATGATGATGATAAATAAATAAATACATAACAAAATAAATAAATACAAAATAATAATAATAATAATAATAAAAAAGGAGTCAAACGGAAATCATTTTCTCCTGTGACGAGCCTGAAGGCAAATTTCTTTACACCGTGTGTTTCAGACATTGATCAAAGAAATCGATTGATTGATTGAAAACACAAACTGACAGGTGGTTCCGGTAACCTTTTTTTTCAATTGCAACAGAAGCAGAAGATCGGTACATGCGTACTTCTCTTCATTCGCAACAGAAGTTGAAGACCAAACACAACTCGCGTGTTAACCAGACATGTCCGTTGTGTAAACTGTGGTACAAACACTTGTCTGTTTCCCTCCCTCTTCCCCCGAACCCCCGCACACCCCTGTCTTTGTCTCCAGCTTTCCACTCCCGCATGTCTCCCCCGCACAAACGGGTGCTGTGGGTATGACGTCTGTGTGTGTGTGTGTGTGTGTGTGTGTGACAGAGAAAGGGGAATTACAATACACCCGACAGGCAAAAGTTCACAAGACGTGATCACAGCAAGAGCACTGAAGCACCAAGTAAATGATCGAGATAGGTATAAAGTTACCACTCGGCTAACAACAAATATGCCTGTTGCCTCTCATCGTGTGTGTGTTTGTGGGTGTGGGGGTGTGTGGGGGTGTGCGTGTGTTTGACAAGTGAAGAGTTGGACAGACGAATACAATCCGCGAACTGATTTACTTTCACTGGGTATAGGCCTTTTCTGTTCTGATCAAACGACTGACTATCACACCACACACACACACACACACACACACGACTATCACACACACAAACACACACACACATACATACAAGCGCGCGCGCGCGCGCGCGCGCACTTCTACTTCACTCTCAGTCAGTCCAATCTTTCGCAGCTCTTCATTTCAGCCTCTGACACCCTGTCTCAGTCCTCCCAACCCGTTCGCCAACCCCCACGCGCACGAATACACATCCTACATCCCCCCCGCTCCCCGGTCTGATATCACTCAACAGTGGAAAGACGTTAACTCACTCAGTACGGCCAGTCCTCTCTTCTCCTCTACACAGACCCCTCGGATGTCCAGTGGGTGTCTGAATGACCCAACCTTTAGCTTCCGTCGTCAGAATTGTGGTATTCTTTGTCAACATTCACCTCTTCAGTATAAGAGCCTCCCGCTTGCAATATTTTGATGATGGTAACTGGAGTGAAACGCTGTTAACATCGTCTCTTTCGCCGTTCGTATGGAGAGAGTTAACCTACAGAAAGAAAGAAAACACACACAGACACATACAGATACAGACACAGACACACAGAAACACAGACACACAGACACACGCACACACACACACAGCACGCAAACACAGAGATAGACAGACAAACAGGACGATAAGCAGGTAGTTGAAAAGACATAATCATCAAGTTTCTTCCATGGTTTAGTGGAAGTGTTATATCAAAAGTATACCTGATATCGATTCACATAAAAAAAGAAGAAGAAAAGAATAGAAAAGAAAAAAAGACGACATGATTATAGTGATGACAATTTATTCATGTAAACAACAACAACGATCGAGCTTCTCTCTCTCTCTCTCTCCTTCTGTGTCTGTGTCTGTCTGTCTCTCTGTATATATATATATATATATATATATATATATACATCCTGCTGTTATTCTGATCCACGTGGTTCTCCGATCTCCTTTGCCGGACAGAAACGCCGGTCATTCCACCACAGCCGTAGTAACGTTGAGAGTTCTGTCATACTGACTGAATCACAGCAGTGCATTCCATACTGTACAAACCCCCCTGAAGTCTTGTGTCAACACAACCAAAAGGATTCCTGGCTTTCCAAAGGCTAAACAGACCTGGCCGTTCGTGCGGTCTATCAGTCAGTCCAAACACGGAGCTTATGATCACAGAGTTTGTGGAATCCAGACATTACTGTCTGTCATTTCACCCCCTGCAGTTTGTTTCTTCATGTCTGCCGAAAACTTTGAACTTTCAGCTGGATTGATATCATGGTTTAAGCCGTTCCGATCAATGGTAAGGTGACTGCATGGAAGGTTCTGTAGCAATCTGCCCTTCGTTCAGAAAGTGTCGGTGGGCAGGCGACAATAACAAAGAAAACACACACACACACACACACACACACACACACACACACACAAGTCTGATTCTATGTGCTCTTGCTGATCGGAGGGAGTCAAACATCAACTCCAAAGCCAGCTAACATCCTGCTAAGAAAATCATCATGTTTTATAAAGAGAGAAAGGGAGAAGGCGATAACTGCTAAACATTTACTTCTAATAATCGCTGCAAACTATTTTTCGAAACCATATCGGTGCATTCCGGTAGCCGCTGTTTAGTGCAAATTATTTGGAAAAGGCATGGGATAAGTAAATTTAAAATTAAAAAAAAGAAGAAAAAAATGTAAAGAAAAGAGAGAGAAAAAAAGAAAGATTTGATTGCCATAATGAATTGACGTTTTTACCTGTTTTTATTTGTAATACACCCCTGATATGAAAGTAACAAACGAATCTAAGAATTCTAAAAACACATATGAGAAGAAAGGGGGGCAAAAGGAAAATGAACAGAAACAAACAAACACAAAACGAAAGGGAGAGCCCAGAACCCACGCTGTCCAGATATGAAAACTTCTCTGCCAGAAGAGCTCCAGAACCCACCCTACACTGTTGATATTGATGTGGCCGTTCTTGTTAAACGATGAGGACTACTGCGGTGGGTGTTTTGTAAACGACCAGTCATTCATACAATGAAACCAGACTGATTTGGAAATCAACAGCTGTCCTCCACACTGGTCACATCACAGCAACACCACCGAAAATTTATTGGGGAAGCCTTTGAAACATCATTTTCTGCGTACCTAGACAATCATTTGGTCGGAGCAATGTTTTTTTTGGTTTTTTTTTTAGTTTTTTTTTTATACGCCACAATACAAATACAACGCCACAATAAAAATACAACGCCACAATACAAATACAACGCCACAATAAAAATACAACGCCACAATACAAATACAACGCCACAATACAAATACAACGCCACAATACAAATACAACGCCACAATACAAATATAATAAAAATACAACGCCACAATACAAATACAACGCCACAATACAAATACAACGCCACAATACAAATACAACGCCACAATACAAATATAATACAAATACAACGCCACAATACAAATACTCAACAGGGCAACAAGAAAGTCTGATATTAAGTCATGTCACAATCATTTGCAAGGTGACACCAGATCACCGACAATCGTTGTTGTTGGCATGGGATAAAACGACTTGGACATTAGCCGCTAGGTGGGAAAGATCACTTGGACCAACAGCTTACCGAAAGACTAACAGCTGCAGACCCTTGTGGAACCGTCATCCTCCACCCCGGGTAACAGTGAAGCACTGGACAAACAGTCCGATCTGTTAGGAAGGCCGTAGGAAAAGCAAACGGGTGGACACTTTTCTGGGTGGCCACACAGTGAACTGTTTGCTTTTTCTGAGTGGTCATTTGTGTCCCGGCCCTTCCCTTTGCTTCTGTGAGCTTCCGTGCATGGACAGTGAAGCTGTTACCTTTCTTATTCCTTCCACTGCTCCCCCCCCCCCCCTACACACACACCCCTCCAATCCCCTCACCTAACCCCATACACCCCACCTCTTCCGTGCCTGACGCTTTCTTCTCCCCTCTGTGCGGGGAAAGTCTTTGAACATCAAAAACAATTATATGATATGATATACTATCGCTCTGCCTACCTGTGTCATCCCTCCCCCTGTCCCTCAGTTACAGCGTGTATTGCGTGTGTATCATTATTATTATTATTATTATTAATAGTAGTAGTAGTAGTAGTAGTACACAATGAGATACAGTCAACATTTACAGGGGTGCTATGTTGTTTCTCAGGGGCACACCCTGCTGCTTGTTTTCTGTCGCCCAAAAAATAGGTGTATACCTACATGGCTTGCACACGTTGTTTCCCACCCACCGTCCCTTCCATAACCTCCCAACACCCTTGCTTTTTATCATTTTATATTCTTTCTTCATTTACTTTTTTTCTATTTTGTTTCTTCCTTTATTTTCTGTCCTTCTTTCTTTCGCTCTTTCTTCGTTGCTGCCCTTTCTGTAAACTTCTTGATCAGGTCAAGTTTTCCGACCATTTACGAGAAGCATATCAACTGGTAATGATTCCTTTGGTGTGTTATAATCTCATTTCGTACTAATCACACAGCATTGACAGAGTGTAGTGTCACGTTTCTGATGGTGCTCTGTTTCCAGACGTGCTCCTGACAAACCTGACAAACCCCAGCCCCCTGTCCTCTGTGGCTGGAATCTGCCTGTCATTCCGGACGACAACGGCAAGTATTTATTTGTCATGTTGTAGTTGTCGTTCTATCGGCGTTGTCGTAATCGTTCTTGTTTTGTTTTGTTATTGTTGTCAAGGACATCTGTAGCCGGATCTCCGTGTCATCAGTTGCCGTTTCCCTACCAGTTTCAAGTTGAAAGTGAGGTGCAGTGTCGGTATGTTCCAGAGAAGTGTCGCAGGGGGGTAGTAATATACCCCCCTACCCCCTACAAAGGAGATACTTTACTCGCTCGGTCGCTGTGTATTCTCCACAAAAGTTACAGCGTGTTAGTTGGAAAAAAAAAGCAAAAAAAACAAAAACAAAAACAAAAAAAACAAAAAACAAAAAAACAATAGTCCTTGTATCAGTTTCAGTCTCTAGATGTCAGAGCTTGCAGACAGATCCATACACGCTACACCACATTTGCTAGGGGGAAAAAAAAGAAAAAAAAAGAAGAGAAGAACCCCCCCCCCCCCCCCCCAAAAAAAAAAAAAAAAATAAAAATCAATAGTCCCTGTATCAGTTTCAGTTTCTAGATGTCAGAGCTTGCAGACAGATCCAGACACGCTACACCACATTTGCTAGGGAAAAAAAAAACGGAATAACAAGCAGCAGCAGATGATTGACAATTCGCGTAAACCCAACGCGCTGAGCAAGCCCCGATAAAAACAGACTGTGCCAATATCGAATGCGTATGTTGAATAACCACAGCATGAACTTCTGAACGCCACCACAAGTCATGGACTCTAACAGCCCCTCTGGCAGACGGCTTTACAAGACTGAAGACCCTGAGGAAATGGCCTGGACATCTCCCGTGAACTCCTGACCCAGGCCGGGGACATGGAGTTCAAGTGTGACTGGGTCACTAATCTTCCACAACACGTCTGACGACCCGTGAACTGGGACTGGGGCTGGGGCTGTGGCTGGGTGTGAGCGGAGATTAGAAAAGAGAGATAAACCACTCGCGGCAGGCCCCTTCTTACTGTCTATAACAGTGCTGAAGCCGTTTTGGGGCACGCACGCAGTGCGGAAGGGTGGGGGTAAATCACCCTCTCCTTCCCCACCTGAAGGAAACTGGTCGGTTCGACGGTTCAGCTGCAGTAAAGCGAAAGTTAAGTTACGCCTGGAATTTCCCACGTGTAGTAAGATTCGCTGTATACAATGAAAACCGATTCATTTTTGCGTTGGTTTTTAGCACGTTTGCATCTGCTTGAATGTAGATAATATAAAAAGAAAATAAAGCAGCTCCCCCCACCACCAACTCCCCCCCCCTCCCCCAGCGCAATGTTGCACATGAGAGAGACAGTTATAAATTATTGAACTGCGTTTTCATAACGCTGCTTTTTCTTCACACTTTCTGGTTTACATCACCATTTCTTAAAAAAAAAATATATATATATCAAAACATAAAACACATATTCAGCTCTGTCTCTCTTCTAACATCTGTCTATACATACATACATGAATACATACATACATAATTTCATATAGATCTATCAGTATGTAAATCTAAATCTATCTATATGTACATAATCATATATATAATTCATATATATATGAACGCTTCATGTTGCCGGAGCAGACCGTTGTATTGTGCTCTATCTCTCTCTCTAAGTCTCTGTCTCTGTCTCTCTCTCTCGGGAGTTTTACATGGCTGTTAAAAGCATCTACGATTCTGTACTTGTATGTGTTCGTGACAAAGGTATTTATTCAGACTTTTTTTCAGTGTCCAAGAGGGGTTAAACAAGGTTGTATGCCAAGCACACAGCTGTTTTCCTTTTTCATCGGTGAATTGGCAGTGGAGTTATCAAAGAAGGGGAGACATGGAATACAAATGATACCTGGCGCAACAGATTTGCTCTTAATGCTATTTGCTGATGATGTTGTTCTCTTGTCTGACACACCCATAGGGTTACAAAATCAATTAAATGCCCTTAAGCAAGAAACAGACAGACTACAACAAACAGTGAATCTCGATAAGACCAATATTATAGTTTTCCGCAATGGAGGTCATCTTTCGACTCGTGAAAAATGGTGCTGTGGTGATAGGGAAATAAAAGTAACCAATACATATAAATATTTAGGAATGTTATTCACAACAAAATTGAGTTTGACATCTGTGTGGGATGAAGCAAACAGAAAAGGGAAAAAAGGTGTAATCCAAATTATAAAATCACTCAGGAGACTGCGTTCGACTGACGCTTTCCTTTCGTTTGGGCGGGGCAAAGGCAGCTCATGAATAATGAATGCGTGCCGCGGCGCAGGCTGCCTGGCTTCAGCAATTTCTGCAAGTGGTTTATCTCTCTTTTCTAATCTCCGGTGTGAGGGAGCTAGCTGCCATGGGCATGTGTTGGCCCACGGTTGCACACACACAGACACACACACACACACACACACACGCACGCACGCAAACACAGATAGACAGGACCAACAGAATCCAACAAACAACACTGCTAACTATTCACTCTCGAATATGTTTTTGTTGTTGCAGATATCATAGTATGGACGAAAAGGGAAAAGAATGGAGACAACAAAAGAAGTGAGTGTTGGACTGATACGTACATTACTGATGTGCGCGCGTTCATGCACACAAACACGCGCCGCGTGCGAGCGCATGCATGTACATCGCACGCACACACGCACACACGCACACACACACATAACACAGACACAGACACAGACACACACACACTTGACATTTTATAGATCGTTCATAGTTGTCTTTTTTTGTTTTTAAAATTATTTTTTACATAAGAGACCGATGGAAAATCTATGTGACAGACGCGGGGAAAAGCTTCAATTTTTAAATTCAAAATACATTTAATGTTTCCCACTCCTTAGCTCTAGCAAATATTGACAAATGTAAACAGTATCGGCGAGAGAGAGAGAGAGAGAGAGAGAGAGAGAGAGAGAACGAACGAACGAACGAATGATTTATTGTTTTCAGGCTCGCTTTGCCCATTCACAAGGGGGCAGGGTGGAGAAGGGGCTGTACATGTCAGAAACGTAACGAAATATGAGAAGTGACGCGCTGTACACTTGATCACAACATGGAATCCACGTCATGCGATTAATTATAATTAGTATCATACAAAGTCTGTATAATCACAATCTTTGTTTTCAAAAAGGTCGGCAAGTGAAAAGGAATCACACAGCGAAACTAATCATGATATATCGAGATCAGGATTTCCATTTCTAGCACTTTTGCAAGCGTTTGGATTTGTGTCTTTAAACGTATTAAATAAACTGTCCATTTTCTTAGCCGACTCCTCAAGACAAGACATAATCTGTCGGCAGACATCTGGCGGAACATCAACATGCTTCTGTTCAGAAAATTCACTGTCTTGTTGAGAACTGTCCACATCTGGGTCAATGATGTTCGTGTTTTGGGGCGTGAGAGTCGTGCCAATTTCGTCCAGCTCACACATTTCTGCACCACAATGTCTGTCTGCACCAGTTTCTTCATCGTGGAGGACTGTCACTGCACGTGAATTTGTGTCGCCGTGTGCCATGTCTTTGTGCTGGTCGTCACGCCGTGCGTCGTTCGATGACATGGGGGGTGCAGAGGGAGGGTGGTGGTGGTCGTACACAGACATGTCGGCATGTCAAATAGATGTCATGTAGTGACGTACAAATTATTACTGGTGATAATACTTATCATCCACGAGGCAATGATGACATTTGACCAGCACAGAAATACGACGCAGAGACAGAATAGAAGAATCTGATGGGATCACAAACATCGTTGTCAACAGAAGTCTTGGAGGAGACTGTAAACGACAGCGTGTCGTGTTAAAGGGTGTGATACTTTACCCAGTGTGTTACACTTTACGCACTGCAGTCCCACACGTTTTCCACCCAAATATGCTGGCAATTTGTTTTCAAGACTTTCAAAACATTGCGGTGTTTGAGAACATTGAAAGATGCACAAGGAAACACACAGACTTTCTATTAAACAAAAACAACAACAACAGAAACTCTGGGTATAAAGATAGATCCATTGATCTTGCTTGGAGAATAAAAAGAATACCCACTCTTTACTACGCATTGATTGCGTTCATCAAACTTTAAACACACCAGATGGCAGACGGAACCCACGTCATGTTGAAGGCAGAGAATGCCTTCCATGATCCAGTTGTTAGGGCCATAATACTTTTATTTGCCATAATGAAACTGCACACTGGTACTTTGAATTCGGATATGCCTCATTTAGCCAACGTGTGCGCTTTGTGATCGAATGACTCTAACCTACTCCATTGGAGACTTTCAATGAAGGGAAACGTGCACTCTTTCCCTCTGAGTCTGTGTCTTTCTGTCCGTCTTTCTGTCTGTCCGTCTGTCTGTCTGTCTCTGCCACTCTCTCTCTCTGTCTTTCTCTGTAACTCTCTCTCTCTCTCAGTGTCTCTCTGTCTCTGTGTCCAACCATCCCCCGCATTCCCCAACCTTTTTTTGGTGGGTAGTCATAATCGTGGGTGCTTTGACTTCACTGCGGACCTTGATTACCTGACCAGTTCACGGCTGGCACCAACAAACACGCCGACAACTGTTTCAGAAAAGATCAACGAGGTGTACGAGGAGGAGAACTACCGCCACATCACCGGGCACTGCACGGCCATCGAGAACAAGCTGCTGTTCGACAGACAGAGCCTCAATGACCGCTACCTGAAGAACTGCCAGTTCGGGGTGCGCGACGCACGTGCCAACAAGGTAGCCCCCGTAACGCCTCTTTCCAGCGTGCAGGGAGCGCGCGCTACGCGACCCCCTTCCCAACAGGACAGGGAGAGGAACTGCTTCAGCGCCAACGCTTTGAACGATGACCCCTTGGCCGTGGAAGAGGAGGTGGACGCGGAGGAGGAGGTGGAGGTGGCTGAGGTGAGGGGGGTGTCGAGGGGCCGGAGCCACAGCGCGGTGTGTCACAGCGCCTCCATGCGGGGGTTGGGCATGACGCTGCCAGAGCCGGGCGCGGCGGCCTCTGAAGGGGAAGGGGAGGGGGAAGGGGTGAGGGACGAGGGGGAGGACGCGGGGTGGGACGAAGGCTACGGGTCCAAGGTATCCAGCAACGACCAGGAGCACGACGGCGGTGAGGAGGACGTCGCCAAGACGTTGGAGGAGGTGGGGGGCGTGGACGCGGGGGCGGAGGGTGAAGCGTGCAAAGCGGGGGACCCCGTGCTGACCGCCCCCTTCCAGGCCCAGCCCCTCAGCCAGCAGGACGTCATGGCCAAACTCATGTACTCCCGCCGGGAGCGCACCGTGTACGAACGCCTGCCGAGCCGGCGCATGCGCGGCAACAGTTTCCGCTACGCGGGCAGAGAGCAGTCCCGGCTGACGGAGGCCAGCCTGAGCCACATCAACCCCGCCTACCTGGCCAGGTACCACGTGCTGGCAGACCTGGCCACTGCCGCCCAGGCCAAACACGGCACCGCTCCTCCTCCTCAGCAGGGGGTGGTGGAGAACGGGGAGGGGGAGAGGGTTGGCAGCAGCGGCAGCGGGAAAAGTCTCCAACCAAGGACGATGGTACTACGCAAAATCACCATTCAGGACTCTGGCAAGGAGCTGTTCTCCCAAAACATTCACTCCACTCCGGGAAATGCCGGCGCCGCAGCAGGGACCGGTCCGTCCCCGGCGCTTGACAAGGTTTATCACCAGAGACAGGGCGTGGTGTCTCCCACCACAATGACTCACTCGGAGCGCGCCGCGTCGGAAACCACCCGGTCCTCCCCCGTGTCTCAGATGCATCGGTCTGGCGGGGGGGTGTCCGGGGGGTCGGACCCGGTGTCTATGAGGGTGCATGACCTGAGCCCCGACGTGCCCGCCAGGAACAGCCCCGGCCCTATCCTCGCCTCCCTGCCCCTCCCCCTCCCCTTGTCTTCCTCCTCCTCCTACCAGGCCAACAAGTCGGCCATGTCCACGTTGTCTGTGCCTTCCGCCGCGCGCAGCGAGGACCCGGCGGGGGGCAGCTCCCCGGCCCTGTCCCCGTCCCGCACCAGCCCGGCCAGTGACCGCATGTCTGCCATGAGCAGCTTCGCCGTCACCGACCTCCTGCCGGCCGTGGAGCGGAACCTCCGCCACCAGCGCACCTCCCAGCGTGGACTGGGCAAGTCCAAGACCATGGACGTCACGAGCACCTTCAACACCATCAACAACCGCCACCAACACCAACACCGCCAGCAGAGAGGGCGTCAGCCGCAGCGGCAGCATCAGGCGACGACGGTTGGCCAGCCTCAGAGCAACGGGGAGATGGCTGGGGTGAGGCCAGGTCAGGACGGGGCTGGTGGTGGTGGTGGTGGTGGGAGGGAGGACAGTCAGCGTCCCCTGTCGCTGTCCAATGGGCTGACGGCGGCCCCTTCTGTCAGGACTTCTGCTTCTTTGGAGGACGTGAGTCTTTTTTTTTTTAATCCCTTACAAAAACCCCCCCCAAAACAAGAACAACTCTTGATTAATTATTTAAATCTGTTCTTTATTGATGGCTTCTTTCTTTTCTATAACATCTTTTCAGTTTGAGTGTAACACGTGTGTGTGTGTGTGTGTGTGTGTGTGTGTGTGTGTGTTGTTGTTGTTGTTGTTGTTGTGTTCTATTAGATGCATTTGTTAATCTGACAGTAAAATGACTTGTCAACTGTGCTGTAACTCAGTGCATGTTGCTTCTGTTTCTGCTGTTTGAGTTTCGTGCGTCTGTTTAATCTCGGTATTCGACTGTTCGTCAGTTTTTGTTGTTGTTGTTGTTTTTCACCTTTTAAATTTAAAAAAAAATCTTTCTGCTTAAATTACAGGGTTTTCTTCTTGTTAAGAAAGCCTACTTTCTTTCTTTATTTTTGTTTTTAAAAGAAGAAGATAACGCTAAGTTACTGGGTTTTCTTCTGATTCGAAAATTTATTTTGTTTAAAAATGTATTAACAACACTAATCTTACTTTGTTTGCTTCTGTCTGTGTTTGTTTCTTTCTGTCATGTCAGTCTGCCCCCCATTCTCTCAGTTTTAAAACACCCTCAGCTCTGCTGTCTGTCTCTGTCTCTGCCTCACCCGTTCTGGTTTTTGTTCTATTTCTGCCTTTCTTTGTTGACTTCTCCCGGCATCAGTGTGATTTTCTGTCATTCGAATGTTGCGCCCGCTAACCTCGCTCTTTCTCGTATTCTCAGCGTTCAGAATTATCGCCAATAATCAGAACTAAGTACACACGAGGTATTCTGCCTTCCCGACCTTTGGCATTGTATCCGTTTGCTGATCTGTCTGTACGAATGTCTTTGTTACTGTCTTTCTGCCTGTCTGTCTCTTCCCCACCCTCCTCCCCCCTCTTTCTCTCTGTCGTACTGTCTTTATTTCTCACTCAGAGGTTGGACATTAATTCTTCAGTTCGTCATGCAAACATGCGTGGACACCAAGTCCGTGGTGGAAATACTGACATGCTCATGCAAACACACACTCTGACACACACATGCTTGCATTCACGCTCGGGCGAGTTCATAGGTACACACACACACACACACATTTTCACACTCATACACGCATACATAATTCTCTCTCTCTCACACACACACACACTCACTAGCACACTCACACTTAGCCACACCACTAACCCCACCCCCCTCACACACACACACACACACACACACACATACACAGTGTAATGAAATCCGATAGCAGTGGACCATACAATGTGCAGGTACGAAGTTTTCCGGGCTTCAGGCCTTACAACCACATCACCCCTCTTCAGCGTGCCAAGGAGATCGCCAACCGGAGAATGCATGGACATGTCACACATATGCCTGTAAGGACCTTCTCTGTGTTCGTGTGTGTCAGGGCTGGGGGTGCGTACGTGCGTACGTCCACGTGTGTGTGTGTTTAGTACGTACGCCCGTGAGTACGCGTGAGAGTGTATGTTAGTACGGCTTGCGAGTGTGCATGCGTGCACACGGGCATGCGCACTCGCGCGCATTACGTGTGCCACAATGTATGTGTGAGCGGAATAATAAAGCCGTCACGTTGATAGACTTTTATGTCTACAGCTGATTTGTTGTTGTTGATGTTGATGTTCTTTCGTGTAAAAAGTGTTAAATGTTTTTATTTTTATTTTTATTTTTATTATTTTTTTTAAAGAAAGTGTTGTAAAGGTCTAAAGACGATTGTTTGTAAAAGAGCAAAAAGCGGTGACGTAACAACCCACATGACGTCATCAAATGACGCGTTGGTGCTGATGAGTTGCAGGACGGATCAGAGACGGTACGAGTGCCATCCCCTCGTTACGCCAGCCGGTCAGAGCAGCGGGGCAGTCACAGACGTGCCAAGTCAGCGTCCAGGTCAGTGCCGGACATACACACACACACACACACACACACACACGTACACACACATGTATATTTAAGTGGATTTTAGTTGTAAGGGTAACATAGACACCTGATCTGATTACATAATTATAAAACGTAAACACACCTATGCTTCCAGAAAATAAAGTGTAAGGATAATTAAATCTAACCGTTCATGACAAATTCACGGAAAGCATTTCTCCTGCCTTATACGCACTGTCAGGTCTGTCCACTTTAAAGAAGGAAAACTACGACTGACAACATCAGGCTTATAGGGCATGCAAGAGCACTGAGTCAGGTAGAGGCAGCAGTGCGTCCTGTGAGCATTGTTCACGTGCTGTCTGTGGTGTCCAGGACTGATGTCAGTTAGAGAGAAATTAAACTGTTTAGACCATGAAATTATCCACCATCTGTCAGTCAGCTGGATATGCTACAGTCAGCAAAACATTGACAGTTTTCTTTCCTTCTTTTTCTTCTTGAAATGAGCTCTGAATGAATAACAAACAGGTTTTAGATTCAACGGTGTTGTCAGTCAGCACAACATGCTAATGTCCTTGACCCAGATTCCCCCCGTTGCTCAGGCAACGCACGCAGCAGGCCGGCACGTGCGACGTGCCGGTGAGCACGCTGTCCAAAGCGCACAGCACACTGACCACCTCGCTGTCCACTTCTCACGGCGCTCTCCTCACCCGGGAGGACATGGCCACCAGGTTGAAGCAGCTCTAGACTGAACGCTGGCCATGTGGTAGACAGACAGTTCTTTTTCTGCACGTCCACAAAATGCGGAGTTTGTGTCCCCCTGCTGTGTTCGTGTGCATTGTGAAAGCACCAAGATTTTTGGTTTTGTTTTTTTTAGTTCGTGTCCAATTTTAGGTAATTTCAACATCCTCCCCTCCTCCTCAAGACGGAACGATTATGTTCACAAGGCGTGGAAATTCACTCCGACAGTCACACAGAGGAGTGTATGGGAAGAAATGTGGATATTGCCCAATTTTAGTATCCTAAATTCAGGGACCTATTCAAACGGGGGGAAAAAAGAAAAGAAAAAAAAAATCACGCGTTTCGCAATGCAGGCACATGAGAAATGACATGCTGCCTGTAATCGACCCCTGTAGCCAGCAACTGGGCATAATACTACTCGAAAAGGTCCATACCATTAACACAACCCGATACGAATTGTTTTTTCAAGCCGCCATATTTTTTGTCACCAGCAGCATGCTGGGTCACAAATGGAACGAGCAGCTGTGATTGGCACAAACTGGATGAACGCGTCGGCGGCTTTCTGATTGACGCAAATAAATGAATGAGCGCGTCATTAATTGCAGATCATTTTTCGGACCTGGCAAAATAGGTTCACGTCACTTGTGTGGCTGAATCTAATTAAAATCGAGTACATTAACCCAGAAAATAGTGTCGTAATCGACTGAAAATGGGTGACAACATCCACTAATGCCAATGCCGTTTCACATACAGCAGGTACGAAAATTGCCGCACAGTTGAAATTGGTTCCTGAATTTAGGGTGCTGAAATAGAATCTTACCTTTTCTTTCTGTGAGGTGATGCTGCACGAGAGTGCCTTTCGAGATGTATTATGTACACTTCAGAGGAACTTGAAGGAACGGCTCTGTTACTGGCCATGATGATGATGATAATGACTGGCATGCGTGACTCTCAGGTCACTGTGCACGTTCAACCAGTGTGGCTCGTCAGCATATTAACGCAGTTTAATTCACGTGTGTGTGTGTGTGTGTGTGTGTGTGTGTGTGTGTGTGTGTGTGCGCGCGCGCGTACGTTCATGTGTGTGTACGTGTGTGTGTGTATGTGTGTGCGCGCGCGCACGTTCATGTGTGTGTGTGTGTGTGTGTGTGTGCCGTGAGAGAGAGAGAGAGAGAGAGAGGAGGGGTCGAGGAAGTGGCGGACGGGAAGACTGCCATATACGTGTGTATGTAAGCAAATGTATGGATATGTATGCAAACGGATGTACACGTATGAATGGTAACGTTGTATGTGTGTGTGTGTGTGTGTGTGTGGGTGTGTGTGTGCGTGTGCGTGTGCGTGTGCGTGTGTGTGTGTGTGTGCGTGTGTGTGTGTGTGTGTGTGTGTGTGTGTACATGTTGTGTGGATGTGTTATGCATGCATAAATGAGATGTGCACATGCGTGTGTACATGTGTGTGTGTTTGTGTGTGTTCGTGCGTACGTGTGTGTGTGTGTGTGTGTGTGTGTGTGTGTGTGTGTTGCGAGTGTGTGTGCGTGTGTATGTGTGTCTGCTCGCGCATGTTTTAACATATGCATGTGCTGTATGTGGGAGCATGTGCGCATATGCATGTGTGTGCACAATGTGTCGTGACTGTATCATATTTTTGTCAGTGTTTTTGTCTTCATTGTCAACATGTAACAAACAATTTACTAATTTTCTCCACAACTCTTACTGGACATATATTTATGTCAGTATCTTTGAAGTTTTTCACTTTTAGACTGAAATGTTTTTGTCAACTTTACAGTGTTTGAATTGACAAAAACTAACAGAAAATGATAAATGAGTGATTCATTAACTTTTTTCATTAGCTTCTTTAAAGGAGTGTGTCCATATACATGTGTGTGTGTGTGTGTGTGTGTGTGTGTGCACGCGCACGTTCTTCTGTGTATTTGCATGTGCATGTGAGTGTGTGCACTTGTTTGTAATTTACATCTGCATCCACATGAGATACATATATGTGCGTGACGGTGATCATAGGGTGTGTGTGTGAGCTTGTGTGTGCGTGCGTGCGTGCGTGCGTGCGTGTGTGTGTGTGTGTGTGAGAGAGAGAGAGAGAGAGAGAGAGAGTCAAATCAAGAAGAGAAAAAGAACACTAGGTAAACCTATAAAAGACTGTTGGGGGTGAGAGAATTTGCCTGCAAATGTTGATATGCCTTCCCATGTTGTCCTATCCAGAAATGATAACAAATGCATACGAAAAGCCATGCACGGGCGTTACTGAAAAAGCTGTTCATTGAT
>NC_134878.1:50707380-50759880 GCF_041734735.1 Babylonia areolata
CCAGTGTAGTATAAACAAACACTCTTGACTGTTGATTTGTTTTAAAGCTTTCTTCTCCATCACAAACCCTCATTTAAAAGCTTAGATAGATCTTCACATGTAAAAATCTGTTCTGGAAAATCATCTTTACGATTTCTTTGTTGAAACTGGTGTGCTGCATTCTCATTTGGTGATTATTTTATGACAACGAAGACGTGGCCTTCTACAACAAAGTGCACAAGCATTTGGTGGTGGTGGTGGTGGTGGTGGTGTGTGTGTGTGTGTGTGTGTGCTGAAGAGTATGATTATTATTTATTGTTATGGATGCTAATTTGTTACAGATGAACACAGAAAATGAGAAATCTCAGGAACCACATGTGTGTGTTTTGATACTGAATGACTGCTGAAGAACGTTTGCAGATTGTCTTATTGTGTTGTTTTCGCACAGAATATTATTTTCTACTATTTATTTTATCTTATTTTATTTCTTTATCTATTTGCTTATTTGTTATTGCATTTTATTTGGTTTTGTTCTGTTTTTATTTATCATTTGAATTCATCTATTCATTAATTTAATGACTGATCCATTTATTTGTTTATCTTATTTTACTTCTCAAGGCCTAAGTGTGCTGGGTTACGCTGCTGGTCAGGCGTCTGGCTAGCAGATGTGTTGTAGCCTATATGGATTTGTCCGAATGCAGTGATGCCTCCTTGAGTAACTGAACTGAACTGCACGCCATCATTTGTTATATTTCTCATGTAAACAAAATTGTCATAAATAAATTAAAATGCTTGTTCTTCCATTATTCTTTGACTTTTTTGAGGTGTGATCTCAAATGCAATAGTTTTCTTGTCATTGTAATGTCTGTTTTTACATTTCAACTGTGAGTGAGTGTGTGTGTGTGTGTGTGTGTGTGTGTGTGTGTGCAAGCGTGTGTGTAAGTGTACATAATTATGTGTAGGGGTGGGAGTGTGTGTAGGGGTGGGGGTGGGTTTGTGATGTTTCATTGTAATCATCAGTATTTTACATATTATTCTGAATGATAATAACAGTTCTGTTATACTGAATAACAGAGAAGTAGAAAAAATGTAGAAACAGCCTCTCTGTTATGAAAGTATGACAAATGTGCAAAAACATATTTGAAAGAAAAACAACAAAACAAACTCAAAACAAGTTTGCATGGTGGAGGTAGGGGTGGGTTGAGAGAATACCAACCCACTGCAGATATTTCACTTCATATGCCATTGCAGTATGTGACATAAACGTAACATGCCACAACAAGCGACCAAGCAGACTTTAGAAAGCTACAGTTGTAAGAAGTATGTCAGCTTTTCCATATCTTTTATCTTTGTAATGAAGTATGTCAGCTTTTCTATACACATGTTTTATGGCTATCATGTCATTATTGTCAGAGGAATAAACTGTCCAAACTCTGAACTCTTGAGCACAAAGAAAATAAGGGCTTCCTTTTGAATCAGTTATTGAGATACGGAGAAAACTACATCTGAGTGTAATAGCAGGATTGACCAGCACATCCAGCTTGAGTGGAAACTTCAGTGACAGCAAACAGGATCCACTGAATTCACTTTTGTGCGGTTTCAGTTTAAATTTCTCAAGAAGGCATGACTGCAATCAGACAGATCCATATGCACTACACCACATCTGCTAGGCAGATGCCTAACAGCAACATAACCCAATGCATTTAGTCAGGCCTTGAGTGCATGCATATATATTTTGCCATAGGTTTTGTTTTGCAGTGTGCCAAGTGCGTGCTGCACACAGGACCTTGGTTTATCATCTCATCTGAATGACTAGACGCTCAGTTTGATTTTCCAGTCAAACTTGGGAGAAAGGGCGAGAGTAGGAATCGAACCCAGACCCTCATGGAGGACTGTATTGGCAGATCAGCATCTAAAACCATTCTACCAACTTGCTCCTTAAGTGTTGTGCAATTTTGCATGGGAGGAGGTGACTGATTTTTGTAAAACTAAAGTTTGTGCCTAGGGTCCTGGCACCACTTTTATATTAACAACAACAATATATATATATATATATATATATATGCCTAATGCCAATACTAGAATAATACAGAATATTCCCACCCATGTATATGTAGTGCAAGATTCTCTTCCAGCTTTTTTGGGACAGTTTCATCATATGTCATATCAACAGCAGAAATATGAAGTGTTCGGATTAATGACCCATTTGCTATCTGTCCTCAGGGTAAATCTGTTCACAGGTGGAAGTATTGAGACAGTCAGTGTTGGTACGGCTTAGATACATCACAGAGATACCAGTTATGATTATTGTAGTGTTTTATTATCACAGAGATACCAGTTATGATTATTGTAGTGTTTCATTATCACAGAGATACCAGTTATGATTATTGTAGTGTTTCATTATCACAGAGATACCAGTTATGATTATTGTAGTGTTTCATTATCACAGAGATAATTGTTGTAATGTACAAAAATGATACATGAACTCGTTAAAAGCTCGTTCATTCAGTGACTCTTTTTGTTTACAGTTTTTAACTACATTAATTTTGTAGAAAATGGTTTAGCTTAAGAAAATGCTCGTCTCTTGTAGTTTTGTGTGATATATAATATGTCTATGTTAGTTCCCCGAGCTGAAAGTCAGAAGCCGCTAAAATTGGTCAAACAAACACAAGCTTGGCCCCTCAAGGCTCGCGGAGGGCCGGTTTCGTGAGTTGCTTCGCGGCGCTGGCTTTGCGGTTCGGCGGGACAGAATATAAGGAGTGAGCGAGTGCCAGACAAAGGAGAACTCTCCTGGCCTGGAAGATTGAGAAAATAAAAGAAGAAAACCAGCGCACTGCCTTCCCGAGTCTACCTTGCCTGGCTGCAGCTCTCTTCTGCTAACACCTTCTACCTGTCTTCACCTTCTCCACACCACCTTACCACCCCGTCACACCAGTTACGATTATTGTAGTGTTTTATTATCACAGAGATACCAGTTACGATTATTGTAGTGTTTTATTATCACAGAGATACCAGTTATGATTATTGTAGTGTTTTATTATCACAGAGATACCAGTTATGATTATTGTAGTGTTTCATTATCACAGAGATACCAGTTACGATTATTGTAGTGTTTTATTATCACAGAGATACCAGTTATGATTATTGTGTCATTTGATAATCACAAAAATACCAGTTATGATAGTTGTGCTGATTCATTATCATAAAGAAAATCATAATCCAATGGCTTCTGAAAGGTTCCCGCAAGGGAACACAAAGAACGGATCTATTTTGGAAAAAAACAACAACAACAAAAAACAAAACAAAAACACACAGAAAAAACCCCCAAAACACTCAGCTAAATCCTTGTATCCTATGACTGTGGATCCTGAAAGGTACAGAAGGAGGACACAAAATGCATGTAAACAACACGAATAATCAGCTATTACATGACCCAAACACTGTCAGCCATATGAGCACTGGTGCAGACAAAGAATTATGTACAAAATCATTCACTTGCATGTACAAAGAATTGCGGTCTTCTTTAGGCTGACCAAAGTAATATTGTGAACAAATGAGTTCAGTTTTTGCAGCAACAGAAATACTGGGCTTGAAGACCAACAAATATATTCACACACACACACACACACACACACACACACACAAACACAAAGACTGTACTGAATCAAAATATGTTTAATTTTCCCACTAACACAGGTAAAGAGAATACAGGTTTTTGAGTTAGATGGAATGAATATTTTGTAACCAGCAAGCAAATCACTTGTCAACATGCAGTGATACATCTATAAGACATAATCCTTTAAAGCCATTATGCAGACTAATGATGTAAAAACACAGAATTAGTAAAATATCACGGCCAATATAATGTGTTTGAATACAAAACAACACAGCCGATTTTAAAAAAATAGTTTAATTTTATGGAAAGCCATATCAATACAATTTTGCATTAAGTTACCAGATACATCCAATCTGAAATCCATCACATCTGCCCGATTTTGAGTCATTTTGTATGCCTCTGAGTGACCTTTATTTATTTCCTTTTTTAACACAAATTTCAGAGCTAGTTTTCTGATCTGTTCATCCACCTTTCATGTACCTGTGTCAGAGCTGATGGGAAACACTGGGTATGAACTCTTGGACATTGTGTGTTTATGTTGGATCTAGCCTCACTGCGCTTGACAAAGAGTATCACGGCAGAGATTTCCAGCAATTCCTTATCTGAAATGATCCAGGACAGGAGTATGTCTTTCTCTTGCTACTCATTGCTAAGACAGAAATGTGCCTCTGATGGATTTTCTGGTACTTACTTTGACAAAAGAGGAAAATGCCATTGAATGGTGGGGTCTCATTGAGTGAAAATTGTCTGAGTGAACACTTACAAGATGATGCATGTCGTTGTCAACTTTTAAACAAAAATTTAGAGGATGGAATTCTACAATGCTCGATGGTGTAAATACTTCTTTTTGACACAATGAATACTGAGACAATATCCTCAAAACAGGTGAATGGTAATTCTTTAACTTACAAAATCTGATTCCAAAAACTGAAAATCTAAATTAAATAAATCACCGAACCAACATACCACACACCACAGAAAATTCTTTTCTGCTACCAAATCTCCAGATGTCTTGAATGTGTGCAGTTTGTCTCTGAAAACAGCCATGCTACCATAACTCCCATGTTCAAACAGTCCAAACCAACATGCAAACAAATCAGTTTATCTATCAGAAAACAAAATTAAGAAGTAACATATCACAGAATGCTTCACACTGTTATTAGAATATTTTACATATAAAAACAATCATTTAAGAATTTACAAAAAAGATATTCAAATACATATGTAACACAACAGAAATACTGATGTAAGGAAAGATATAACCTGACTGAAATAAATCATTAACAGCAATATTTGGAAAAGTGTTGAAAATGTAGAATAGTAATACAATATGATACATCTTTAACATGATTAACCATACATCTTTATTGTGTAGTTGAGTTGAAAACATCCACATGTTTTGCCAGTTACGCACTATGAGGTACACATCATACTGAAGGGGATGAGAGTCTGGTACTTCTTTGCAACGTGTGTAAGCAAATACATGTTCGCATAACAGTGCATAAATGTATACTAAGATTAAAAGATAACAAATAATCACATTATCATTAACATATTAGAATAAATATCGCAGGCTTCTATGCTTACAAAATAGTTTCTTCAAGCAGACGTAAGTGCAAAATGACCCATTCCCTAATCTTAAGACTGATGACCAGCAGAATTTTTTTTAAAGCAGGTTTCAACCATTGTAAGTATCTTTAACAGCAGCAATAATCAGTACCACTGATTTTATAACAATACATTCAGTAATCTTAAAACAATGATATAACCGTAATTTCACATACCAGGAGAAGTAACTGCCTTGTTCAGAACACAACGAAGTCACTTGAACATTCTTTATTATAGTCTGTTCTTCTAGTGCTTGTTCATCTAGACAGGATCAGATTAGAAAGTCACACAAAGTTCAGGACAGTGTTGACACAATGTGGTCATCCTTAGCATCTGAAAAAGGTAATTTTATCTTAGCAAAACCATTGATAGACTTGAAGGTGGCTCTGCAACCCCAATTTGTAGGAGGTCCTTGAAAGATGTTGACACAAGAAAATACTAGATGATAGGCCTAATGATTTTAATGAAAGAAAATGATTAAATATGAAATTCTTGGCAATGGAAAAGGAAAATAATAAAATACTAAAAGTTGACAACCAGTTTCTTTACATGCAGGGGGGGAGAAAGGCTGAAAACAACAGTCTAAGAAATGAGTTCAATATAAGGCTTTTTTTTTTCCTATCAACCCCCCCCCCCTTCCCCAACCACACCCCCCCCCCCCCCCCCAAAAAAAAAACCCAGTTCAACTCCAACAATATACACACAGTCTAATTCTCATGATGAAACAATGAAGTACACATCACATGACAACCACTCCAAGCTGACAGATATATATATCTTATATATATATCTATATCTGTATATCTCTATATATCTATCTATACATCCATATATATACCTTGTGGTAAACTGGCATTTGGCTTTGGCACAATCATTATAAACATGTCAGATTGGCTACATCAGGGATGAAAACTAGTTTCCCCAAAAAAAGAGAAGATTTTTGCCGGGGGTCTGGGGGCCGCTAGGCCCCCAGTGGGGTCCAGGGGCAACGCCCCGGCGGGGGTCATGGGGCGGAGCCCCCTGAAGCTGAAGCTTTTTTAAGAATAATATGGGCATAAAAATGTATAAAAAAAACACTGTTATCCCCCTTTCGCTCTAAAAAAATCAAACCAGAACAAATGCTCAAAAGCTGCTTAAATTTTAAGAACTAGGGTCCTAAAATAAAGTGTAAATATGTAGTAGTATATAATGCCATAAATCAAATACAAATGACTGAACATATAAGGTAATGACCCATGCTTATTTCAACCAGCATCATACACATTAACAAATTAAAAATGTAAAGGACAAAGGCAATTTACCTTGCATCTATGCTGCAGCAACCTTCTTCCTGTTAGTTTAACCTTCCGCCAACATCACATGTAAAACACCAGCTTATTGATGAAGTCAGTCTTCCTTAAAACAATAAACCAGCAGTATCCACAGTTCACTCTGATGCACCTTCACACACATAGGTATAGTTGCCGAAGAATGCACTCAGATTTGTCCTGCTCTCTGAAAACTCTAATTTCTTTTCAACTATTTTGATGCTACATTGAAGTCTTTTGATTAAATTCATAGTATGTACATTCTTTGTACAGGTCAGTCTCATACTGTGCATACTTTGTGCATACTTTATAGTTTGTATCAAATGTTTTGTTGTGCCATGATTTTGGAAGAAGTTGTCACACAGTTCACCATTTGAAAACACGCATGAGGTTATGCCACAAAAAAAATCTTCTGTGTCTATCTATTTAGTAAGAGGAGGGAGCAGTAGCATGTGTTGCTAGTCTTTGCCAGGATGGTGAACCACAAAGTCTTAAAAACTATAAACACACATGTAACACAGGTACAATCATTTGTAATTGTAGTTAAAAAAAAAAGGTTGGGATATATAGTATACACAAAGCAGGCCACAGGAAATAACTATGACAACTAATCCAGTTTGGCTGCCTTTGGCTTTGTGAAAAAAGCCCGAATGTCAGCAGAAGGCACAGAGATTTTGCGTTTTCTGTTCTTTGACTCCAACCCTGACAGCACTTGTGAACGAGATGGAGATGGAGCAGAATCCTTGCCAAATGGTATGCTTGCGGAAGCTGTAGGCTCATGGTGTGGAAGGGATGGTGGTGGAGCAGCATAGGAACTCTGTTTTTCGTCAACAGAGCTTCCTGTAAAAAAAAAAAAAAAAAAAATTACCAAGCCTTCATTAAATTCAACACTTACATTAACAGTGCATGTGATGATATAATATGTGTACATGTATGTGCGCGCGCGCGCGCGTGTGTGTGTGTGTGTGTGTGTGTGTGTGTGAATGTATAGGTTTATGTTTGTGTATGAATCATTGAATCATGTGTTTTAAGTGTCATACATTTTTAAAATATTTAAACCAAATCCTCTTGAACTAGTAATTACAGTATTCTGTTCCAGAAACAAGAACAAACCAAAAAAAAATAAAAACAATAACAATAATAAATAAATAACAATAATTAATAACAATAATATTATATATTAATATATATTATATATTAATATTATATAATAATAATAATAATAAAAATCCTTGCAACACAACTCAATCAGTCAATGCGCATTCATTCAGTGAGTCACCATCCACACAAAGCCATTCACCAAACAGTAAATAAATATACACATTTTAAATAATTTGGATTACAAATCGACAAGCAAATCTTAGAAACAGGAATCACATGACAAACTTACCGTAAAGGGTTGAGTTTCCCTTCAAAGCCGTGACATTTTGTTGATGAGCTGATCGCATGATGTGGTCTTTGATGGCGACGAATCCACGCAACTTGAAGTCTATCACTTTTTGGCATGGTTCACAAAACACTTCGAACTCTTGATCCTTCTCTCTTTTCTGAATGACATCGCCAACTCTTCGCTCACAAACAACTTTTTGCAGCCACTCGCTCCTCCAATTACTCACATACTTTTTTCTTTTTGTTTTGAATTTCGTTTGATCCACGTTGTCGTCGAACGACGCCATCTTGGATTTGACAACAGCGGAAGTGCAAAAGGCGCAAAGCTAATGTGGATCGGGTTTGTTTTTTATTATTTTTTAAATAATAATATAAAAAAAAAATGCGATTTTTTTTTCGGCGAAGACTGCTTAATTTGACAAAAAAATTCGGCGAAGACGGCGAAGCAGTTTTCATTATTACTACATGTACTTCTGTCTAAGCTGTTTAATTAAAGGTGCACAACCAGAAAATACACTCAACTGTGTGACAGTAACATAATGACAAGTTAAGAGACACGTGTGTGTGTGTATGTGTGTGTGTGTAAGTGTGTTGTGTGACAGTGACATAATGACAAGTTAAGAGGCACGTACGTGTGTGTATGTGTGTGTGTGTGTGTGTGGAAGTGTGTGTGTGTGTGCATCCGTGTGTGTGTGTGTGTTGAAAGATGAATGCACAAAGATATGTTTCAGGGGTGTGCATAACATACCACATCACAACCCCGATATGACCTCAGTGGTGGGCTGGGCTTACACGCTAAATGAATGAATGAAAAGCATGTGCATTTGTAACATCAGCAACAAAACGCCGGATGTACAAATTGTGTATCCATTGCTTACAAACAGCTTATCCACCACATCCATATCTTTGATGATCAGTGTCAAGAAGAACTGGTCTGTATATCGGCACAACATAAACAAAGTGATGGGAAATGCCAGGCAACAAAAACAAATTCTTTCACATGTCAAAGAAGGAATCGCCCCGACCGGATTGTCTCAATCACTCCTCACTACTTCAGCTTTGGGCAAATACTCTTCATCCTCGCTCTCCAAACATCGAACCTGCACTGAACAAAGGGAAAGAAAGAAAAAACAAAGCTCTGTGCTATTTACATCAATGTCAGGGAAACAGCCTTGCTACCTGAGCACTAAAGGTCTTGCAGCTTGAGCGCAGTCACTGTCGACAAACAGCTGCCAATGAATGATTGGAGTCACTGGTTTCAAAGCACATCCACAAAAAAACACGTTCCTGAAGGTCACCAAAGTAAACTGAGCCACTTTTGAATACACCAGCACAGAGCTATCTGAGAAATACAAAATACAAGTTGATCAACAGGCAACAATGAATGCTGTTGTGGATTCAGTATTGTAGATAAACGGAGAAGACATTATGCCTGAAAAAAATCACCCTGATATTGATCAAGGTCAGCTGAAAAAAATAATGTAAACATCAAGTCACATTTTGGTGAAACTGGGGGCACTCTTTTCTGTTACATTATTCATATAATTCACAATATCTTGCTAACATTAGTCAGAAGGAATTATGAACACCACATTCAATTAAAACTATCACTTTTTCTTGGACTCAAATCAATACAGCTTGTCACTTAGGGTTCCAACCTCCAACCTTATTTGTACAAATATGGGTATCACAACCAAACTGTACAATTCTCTGGAAAAAATAGTTGAGACAATGTCACAATTCTTGGCCACTGTCTATGTGCATTGAAACAGTACATCACAAGTATGTCTCATCTCAACTGTTTCTTCATGTAATCAAGGCATAACATGTCAGTTTCATATTTACAACTGTGGAACACAGACTAGCAACAAATTGTAAAAGATTTGTTTGTAATAAATTTGTAACAGATTCTGAAACACTTTTGAAACAGATTTAAAAAAAAAAAAAAGAAAGAAAAAAGAAAAAAAGGAACAACCTTGCAGACATTTTGGAGCAGATTGTGCAGCAATTTTGAAACAGACTTTGCTATCATTAAGAAACAGATCTGCAACAATTAAAACAATAAATAAAAACAAAAAACCCCCAGCAAACTCTCCATTCCAATTTCTAATGAAAACACTACACAACATAACAACAGTGAACAATGCAAACAATACTCTCTGCAAAACACTAAACAATCAAAACAATTCAGTTTGTGAAAACAGTAAAACAATGCAAACTGTAAGACACAAAGCATTGTACGTGGTCACCTAGCTCACAAACTTCACCAAACACAATGAACAAAAGCATTGGCTTGCTGACTGCTGGATGAAAACGGCAATCACGACAGATCAATCACATATACGTATGGGTAATGCATGATTATCAAAAATACATGTATATGAACTAATGCAGTAAAAGTTATTACAACTGAATATAAACTGAAAACACAATATTCCTTCATGAACAGATGCATGATAATTTTCACAACAATTTTGTATCTAAATCTACACAAAAACGTAAGCAATGATGTTCCTGTTTCCAACTGTCTTTGAAACTTCCTGTCTCATCAGTAAGTCTCCAACAGGCACACGGCCGAAAAGGTCACAAACTCCTCTGATCATCTCGTGGGGTCAAGCCATCGATTTCTGCATCAGTGAAGTCATCCACAACTTCAGCCAGAGAGATTTCCGCTACAGGAGTCTCGTCATTCAGGTATCTGTGAGAAACAAAGGAAGATATGTATGTGCAAACAATGAAGACAGTTTCTTCCATGAGTGAAGAAAATCGATGGACTGCGCATGACAACAAATTTAAAAGGGAAATAAAGGAAGACAGAGTAACAAGAGTAAAATAAAAATAGTATGCACCCTTTAGGGTCATACTTTGTTATGGCTTTGGGTGCACATCCCAAAAATTCTTGTCTGGGTCACAACAATGCTTGGATCAAAGAACTATATCAAGCTGCCAATACAAAATGAACAAGAATTTCCTCATGCTGCCAATACATAATGAATGAGAACTTCCTATGTCCTAGTGCTTCCACCAGTGGGCATAACAAAATATAAAAACACTAAAATATTCACACATTACCAGCAAAGAATACAGAAAAATACACAAAGAATAAATGGAGAGAAACACATGGTGAAAAAACAAGAAAAAGAAAAGATATGTCTGCACAACCACACAATGAGCTGGACAACAAACACTCCACTCTCTGCAGGGCACTCACTTCCCCCAGGGAAAGACGTAGCTTTCTTTCTCTGACACCCTGACCATCACACACTGTAGTTTCCATGATGACCTGAACCCTGTGCCGCTCAGACCAATCACCAGCTTCTCCAGTCGTCCCAGATCCACGGCTTCAATGATGAAAGAATCCGTCTGGGTACACCGACATTATGAAAAAAAGATGGTTTTTACTGCTTACTTTTTAAATTAGAATTTTTTTCTTAACTGTGTATCAGCATAAAAAAAACCCCACCGTGCCTTCATCTCATTCTATGCACAGCACACATTTCTTTTTATTTTATTTTATTTTATTTTTTCATCAATGTGTCTGTCTGTCTGTCAAGCATAACACCATCCCACCCCAGCTAGGTGTCTTCATACACCTACATTCCTCAAGGCCAAACAGCAATGAGGTCAACCATCCAAGGAGATCACACATGCTGACACTGCTCCATTCTCTAACTGTTCCCTAATGTTTGTTGTTTTGTTATTGTGATTAAAATTTATTTTAAGAAAAAGCAATGTCTACAACTGCTATCTACATGGTCTTTCTATACAATTGAGAAACAGCTCCAACCTTCCATCTATTTCCTGCTTGAAAGTCATTATTTTCATGTTTGCACATGTGGAAGAATTGATTTCTGTACCTGTGTATAGACAAAAGCCCTCAGTCTAGAGTCCTGAGTCAGTGTCCATGAACCCGTCTGTTTTCAAGCCTCTACTGTAAACTGATATATACTAGCTATGCAAACAACTGGTGCAGTCTCCCCTGCATCCTCAAAATCCTGTGCTCAGTTCTGGACAAGAGCAGGCAGAGTGGTGATTACATCTATCTATGTGATACGAAAAAGGTGATGAAATGAATGTGAGTTGAAAAAAAAAAAGGGAAAAAGTGTTTCAAAAAGATGCATTACCAAACCAAGTCAAGCTAAAACTTACCGAATTCCATTAAAAAAATGAATAATAACAACACAAAACCAACAACAAAAAATTGAGAAAAGAACAACAACTCTGTGAGTTAAAAAACAAAACAAATTTAAAAAAAAACTGCCCCAGGAAGATACACAAACCAACCATTCCAGGCTCAAACTTGCAAGCAGCCATACTCTTCTATTAGAAAAAAAGAAGAAAACATAAAAAAAGAAGAAGAAAAAAGAGAAAAGGAAAGGTGCTACACATGCAGTAGATCAAATATGCACGTTAAAGATCCTGTAATCCATGTCAGCGTTTGGTGGGTTATGGAAACAAGAACATACCAAACATGCACACCCCCGAAAATGGAGTATAGCTGCCTACATGGCGGGGTAAAAACGGTCATACGCATAAAAATCCACTTGTGTACATATGAGTGAATGTGGGAGTTGCAACCCACGAACGACGAAGAAGAAGATATAAGAAAAGAAATAAAAGAAAAAAGGAAAAAAAAAAAAAAAAAAAAAGAGGCAAGATGCCACAGCCAGAAGCATGAAGAACCAACAGACCATCCCAGGCTGGAACTTGGTGCGCTGCTCCAGGTTGTGCTTCAGCTCCCTGCGTCCAGAGTCCCCCCGCCTCCCCATCAGAGTCAGGTGAACGTCGGCATTGGTGCCCGCGTCAGAGTCCCCCGGGGTCACTGTCTTCACCAGGTATCTGTGCTCTGAAGGAGACAACGGACAAAGAACTCTGAGAAAAACAACAACAACAAATAAATGAAAACAACACAACAACAAAACAACTGAAAAAAAGATGATAAAAAATGATAAAGACAAAGAAGAAGAATAACAACAAAAAAACTGTGTGTGCATGCATAAATGCATGTGCGAGTATGCATGCATGTGTGCGCATGCCTGCAAGTGCATGTGTGTATGCATTTGTCTGTATATGGGGTAATGCCTAAATGTGTATCTGTGTGCCAAGGGGATGGTGTAAACAGTGCTGGAGCTTGCAGAGGAGTCCTCTCCTGCTCAACTGCTTCCTCTTCAACAGACAGTCACATAAACTTTCACACACAGTGGTACCCACAGTCACACAACCTCTCACACACAGTGGTACCCACAGTCACACAACCTTTCACACACAGTGGTACCCACAGTCACAGAACTCCTCACACACAACGGTACCGACAGTCACACAACCTCTCACACACAGTGGTACCGACAGTCACACAACCTCTCACACACAGTGGTACCCACAGTCACACAACCTCTCACACACAGTGGTACCCACAGTCACACAACCTCTCACACACAGTGGTACCGACAGTCACACAACCTTTCACACACAGTGGTACCACAGTCACACAACCTCTCACACACAGTGGTACCCACAGTCACACAACCTTTCACACACAGTGGTACCCACAGTCACACAACCTCTCACACACAGTGGTACCCACAGTCACACAACCTCTCACACACAGTGGTACCCACAGTCACACAACCTCTCACACACAGTGGTACCCACAGTCACACAACCTTTCACACACAGTGGTACCCACAGTCACACAACCTCTCACACACAGTGGTACCCACAGTCACACAACCTCTCACACACAGTGGTACCCACAGTCACACAACCTTTCACACACAGTGGTACCCACAGTCACACAACCTCTCACACACAGTGGTACCCACAGTCACACAACCTCTCACACACAGTGGTACCACAGTCACACAACCTCTCACACACAACGGTACCGACAGTCACACAACCTCTCACACACAGTGGTACCACAGTCACACAACCTCTCACACACAGTGGTACCCACAGTCACACAACCTTTCACACACAGTGGTACCACAGTCACACAACCTCTCACACACAGTGGTACCCACAGTCACACAACCTTTCACACACAGTGGTACCCACAGTCACACAACCTTTCACACACAGTGGTACCCACAGTCACACAACCTTTCACACACAGTGGTACCCACAGTCACACAACCTCTTATATACAACGGTACCCACAGTCACATAACCTCTCAAACACAACTGTACCCACAGTCACATAACCTCTCAAACACAACGGTACCCACAGTCGCATAACCTCTCAAACACAACGGTACCCACAGTCACATAACCTCTCAAACACAACTGTACCCACAGTCACATAACCTCTCAAACACAACTGTACCCACAGTCACATAACCTCTCAAACACAACGGTACCCACAGTCGCATAACCTCTCAAACACAACGGTACCCACAGTCACATAACCTCTCAAACACAACTGTACCCACTTGACAGCGGTGTTTCGTTGGGCCACTCTGCTGCTGCCTCAAACACAATGTCCCCTTCCTTCTCTCTGAAGGACAGCCAGCGATCAATGGTGAACTCCAGCTTGTCTCCAGAGGACTCATTGCTCATGATCATCTGATCAAAACACATATGGCATATATATATATATATATATATATATATATATACACACACACACACACACACACACACACACACACACACACACACACATACATTTTCATATGTATCTTATAACTATGACAGATGTTTAACTATGAATTATTATCAAACTAAATTCCAAAACAGTGTTTTAAGTTTCAGTCAAACATAAAGGTTAACATACATGCAACGCATCTGGACCAATTCAGCTTTTATTTTTGTTATTAAAAAAAAACACCCCACTTTTCTTTATCATATTCAATATCTTAAAATCCAGGTCATCATTTATGAAACATTGATAAAATAAACAAATGATGCAAGAAAAGTAGGTTTTGACTTAGCTAGATTTAAGAATCTGTCTATTTTCAGAACTATGTCAATTTATTTTCAATACACTAAAAAATAAACCAAATACTCTGACTTTATTACTCATGAACAATCTGAATCCATATTCACAGGGCACACACATAATCATTGTAAGTTAAAATCAGGAAGGGACAGACCAGGTTTAATGAACTGTGTACAATGTTACGAGTTTGACAGAAATAGGAGGAGTTTGTATTATACTCCATGTTTGGTGTTAAATATACTTACCATGTCAAACTGATGCAAACTAGGCCTATTGGTTTGCTCTGCTTGGCCAAATTTCGCGCGGCTAACAGTGAAAAGACGGGCCCACCGCTCTCAGCCAATCAAACGCCTCTAAAAACTATAAGCGCTTAATCATTCCGTGGCCATGAACAAAAATGCCCCATGAGAACCACGGCGGAGACGCGGGGACGGACGGGCGGGCATTCGAGTTTGACATGGTAAGTATATTTAACACCAAACATGGAGTATAATACAAACTCCTCCTTTTGGTGTCATATACTGTACCATGTCAAACTGATGCAGAATTTAAAGCAAATGGAGGAGGGCAACGCCTACTGGTTCATATGGGGAGCCCTTGTAACTGAGACGGCAGTGTTAGCCGCGACAAAGGAAATCCCCTTGGAACCGTCAGCCCTGGTCATACGGAAATTCCTGAGGTAGAAGTTGATGAAGGGATTCTCAGACGGCCAGAAGGCTGCCTCCAAGACATGCTGCGTTGGCACTGAGTGCTGGAAAGCAGCCGAAGTAGCTATGGCCCGCACTTCGTGTGCCCTGGGATGAAGACAGCTGATATCCCTGTGTGCATGAGAGTAGGCTCTACGAATGACTTGGGAAACCTGGCGGGAAATGGTGCCTGCAGCAATGTCTTTCTTGTAATTCTCATTGAGGGAGATGAGCAGACACCTCTGAGAAGAACGCCTATGGCGAGACCTATCCCAATAATATTTGAGACACCGAACAGGACAGGTGCCTATCCTCATCATCTTGGGCAAGAATATCAGACAAAGGTCTGACCCTCGGAGAGGGGGAAGGAACCTCAGGGTCTTGGTTCTTAGCCAGAAACTCTGGAAGGAAACGAATAGTGATGGAACCATCTCTGTGGAAGGCCAGATCTTGTGGCATTCCACTAAGCCCATGCAGCTCACTTCTACGACTGCCTGTGGGCAGCCACAGAAGGAAAGTGGTCTTGAGGGTGAGGATGTCAAAAGGAATAGTCCCCAATGGTAGGAAGGGCTGTTTTCGAATGAAATCCAGCACCAGGAACAAGTCCCAGAGGGGCACTCTTCTGGGGTCTCTCGCTTCCTTCAGAGGGGCACCCCTAGCCACCTCTCTGAGCAGGCAATCCGCTTCAAAGGCGGAACCACCTAGCTGTTTGCATTGTGGTACAGAAGGCAGACCTGTACCCTCGCACAGAACTAGCAGACAGGATGAACCGAGGAGCAGAGAGCCAGAAAGTTGGCCAGCTGCATGCTCGTAAGGTTCGTAGGGGTAATGCCCTGAGCTGTACACCACCGCAACCATATCTTCCCGCGAAAGTCATACAAAGTCTCCGTTCCCTGCCTCCTTGCTCTGGTGACTATGGAGAGGAGGTCAGAGGAGGCAGACCCCTGGGTCAGCGCAGCCGACACAGAGGCCGACCGAGGGGTCGAGGACTTCAATGGTGATGCTGACAGTTCCGACCGCACAGCAGCCATGCGTGCTGGTGGAGCAGTTGAGGATTGGAATGCGGAGTGCCCGAGCGAGGCTGCCTCAGCAGATGAGATTTGGTTTCAAGTTCCAGGGGTGGGAACATGTGTCAGGGACTGAAGGTCCGGAAACCAGGTCTGGGCTGGCCATTTCGGCGCAATGAGGATCAGCTGCGGGTGTTCCAATCTGTCTTTCCGTATCACCTTGGACAGAAATGGAAAGGGAAGAAACGCGGAGGCAATCAGACTGCTCCAATCTAGAGAGAGAGCATCCACTGCCCACGCTTCTGGGTCGGCAACCGAAGACACGGAAGTGGGAAGTCTCTTGTTGAACAAGGTCCACCATCGGCCGAAACCACTGTTCCCACACCCCCTGAAGGCTGTCCTTGTCCAGGGTGCACTCTGTGCGCATGACACTCTTGGACCTGCTAAGAGCATCTGCCAAGAAGTTGGTTTTTCCTGCTCAGTGTCTCGCTGAAAGTGCAATGCCCTTGCTGTGGCACCAAACGGAGGAGAGCCTCAGTCCGCATTGAGAGGTCTGCCGAGTGCGCTCCCCCCATTTGTTCACATAACATGCGACCGTCGTCTTGTCCGTGAACAAGCGGATGGTCTTGCCAGTGGCCTCCCCCATGAAGTGCAGGAGAGTCCTGCGAACTGCCTCCAGTTCCAGAACATTGATGTGGCATAGGCGCTCCTCCGGGGACCAAGTCCCTGCTGCATAGAGTGAGTCCATGTGGGCTCCCCAGCCCAGGGAGGAGGCGTCTGTGAAGAGTGCCACCTGAAGAGTAGGTGGGGCTAAGGGCACCCCCTGTGTCCAAAGGGGGTGATTAACCACTCTGATCTCACCTCGAGGAAACACTCGCCCAGACATATCTGGGTATCCCATGGCTGAGTGCTCTGGGACCGGCGTAACCTCAGTGCCCTCTGGAGAGGGCGCTTGAGAACCCTGTCCAGGGGAATGAGAGGTGCCGTGGACTCCATCATGCCCAAGAGGGAAGAAAGTGTCTGCACTGTATCTTGGGAGGAGTGGCGCCAGTGGCTGAGGAGGCCTGCCAGACGGTCCCAGTGATCTGGCGCCAGAGAGACTATCATAGACCGCATGTCGAATCTCATCCCTAAGAAGTCGAAGGACTGACATGGGGACAGATCGCATATCTGCTGGTCCATGAGGAAGCCCAGTTGGGAGCAAAGGTCTAGAAGTCTGGCCGTATGACTCAGGCACAGGGCCTGCGACTGGGCCAGGATAAGCAAGTCGTCCAGGTACTCACAGAGACAAATGGATTCCGAGCGGACGATGGACACCAATTCCCGCACCACCTTGGTAGACAGGAAAGGGGCAAGGGACAGACCAAATGGGAGGGCCGGGAACTGGAACCCCTTGTCCCTCCACACGAACCTCAGGTACCGACGGGATGCCGAATGGATGAGTATATGAAAATAAGCATCTTCCAGATCGATAGAGGTAGGCCAATCACCTTGTTGGATGGTCTCCCGAATCTGTGCCTGTGTGTCCATCTTGAATTTGATTTTGGGGAGGAATTTGTTGAGGGGGGACAAGTTCAAAACTGGTCTCCACCCTCCCGAGACCTTTGGAATCACCAACAACCAGCCGTAAAAACCGGGGCCCGGGTCCGAGAGTTGAGATATAGCCCCATGAGGAGTGGGTGCGATATCTCTTTTTCTAGGACGCTCTCCTGCTCCGTCGAGCTGGGCACCTAAGGAGGAGGAGTGGATCTTTAGAGGGGGGAGATCCTCCACCCAAGACAGCATGTACCCCGACTCTAGCACCGACATAATCCCGTCGTTGAGTCCCAGAGCACACCACTGATGTGCATGCCGGGACAAGTTTCCTACTTGGAGGGGCTGAACGACTGGCGGTGCTGAATCGGGGCCCAGTCATTATAGGTGCTGCCTTCTGGCCTTGGGCATGGCCGGTCGGCTTGGACAGACCTAAGGTGGTTTATTCCTCTGCCACTGATTCGGCACACGCTGCCTTGACAGGCGGCGTGGTATATGGAGGGGCCCTGGTGACCAGTCTCTTCAATGGCATAGAACCCTGGAGCCCATGAGAGGTGTGGGCCAAATATGAGGCCACCTCTCTGTTTGTCTCTGCCCTGTGGCTGACAAAATGGGGCGGGAACTGGCCGAAGAGGGAGTGCTGCTGTGCTGGGATGGACCGCAGGGCAGCCCTCTCCTCCACAGGAATGTTAGAGAGGCTGAAAATGGCATCACGCCGCGCTAGCACAGTATTGAAGTGAAGGCTGGTAGCTGTGTCTGCAGCTGCCGTGAGACCAGATGCTACCCTATTGCCAAAAGCGTGTAACCTCTGGTCGGTGAAGAGGCCCGGCGGGACAGAGGAAGGAGACCCCTTGTCCTGATTAACTGGACACTGTTCCCACAGCTCATTGGCCCTGTGAAGGAACGTGTCGAAGGTGTACGCCGTGGAAACCTCGAGGGGGCAGCAGCGGGCCAATTTGTCCCACTCTGCTAACGTTTTAAAGGATAGGTTAGCTGAAGTGGGGAAGGTGGTGCGCTGTGAGACCAACATCCTGTCCTGTGCGGAGGGCTCTGCTCCGCTGTAGGCAGGGTGGTCCTGTGTGTACCAGGACCACAACCCTCCCTTGGAGGAATCTTTAAGAAACTTTCCCGGGGAAAAGGCGCCCGGGGCAGAGAGGGACTCCCTGCCTGGAGGAGAGATGGAAGCAGCACCCCTGACAGTGCGGGCTGACTTAATAAGCCATACCTGCACCATTTCTGGCACTCTGAGTTGCCTTGTGGTTCTGGAGTTAGAGTCACATGGCGTAAGGAGGGTCAAGGGTAACAAAGTTGCCTGAGGGACTGATTCGGCATACGTGGCCCTATTGGGGAGGGTCAGTTCGAGCTCGGCAAAGTCCGAGTTTGGTTCAGGCTGGTCCCTAGGGAGGCACGGGCTCAATCTGTCCCCCCTGGGATGTGGGCGAAGAGTGCTCATCTGCTTGTTCGTCCTCATCCGAAGACAGGGGCTCCCACTCTTGTTCGCAGTCCATCCCCTGCTGGGTGCCATCCCAAGTGGATGTACCCACTGGGGCGTCCTGTGAGCTGTGGTCAGCCCAGCGGGATGAGCTGGGACGATCCCGAGCCGGGACCATGGCCGCCACTGTTATGTCCTTGACACCTGAAGCGGGTGGGGAGCGTGTGGACCGTAGGTCCAACCATGCTTGGGATGGTGGGTGCCACACCTTTTCAGAGAGGGCGTCCCTGGATGCAAGAGTGACCCACGAGTGCTGTGTGGGGACAAACACCCACTCATCTCACTGTAGGACCGAGGGCTGGGCAGGTGGGGACTGCCGGCTCCGCCGGGCCGAGTAGGGCCCCTGAGCAGCCGTCGGTCCTGACAAGGAGGCCGTTGTGACCGTGGTGGTCACCTGTGGGTTGACAGAGGCCCGATTTGTGGACAGAGTGGCAATATTGGTCGAGGAGCTCGACCTGACCGACAAGAAGTCGATCCCACTTGTCGGGGCTGTGTGTGTCACCCTGTGAGATGTGCTGGGTTGGGTCCGGTGGGGAGCAGACAAGGGGCTGGCCCTTGGTGCTCCCGGCAACCCAGTGTGCACCCTAGATGCGCCCCAGTACGGGTAGAATGGGGGTAACTACCCGTGGGCACCAGCCATACTGTGACCCAAACCCCAAGGGTCACTGGTGCATTGACCTCCATGAAGGGAACAACCTGGCCAAGTCGGAGGGAGGTCAGGTCCGACTTGGGTGTCAGTCCCGCCCGAAGACGAGCGGGCTGACTGCCCGGAACCGCCTGACACGCACGGGCCTCCCCCAGCAGGGGAGACCGGCCGGATAGCGGGAAGACCTGCAGAGCAGGTTGCCACGCGCCCCGAATCCCCTCCCGTGGGGAGACTGGGGTGGCTTGGCCCGGGGTGGGCAAAGTAGAGATCCCCCCCCGGAACCAAATTTTTCTCCCCCCCCAAAAGGAGGTGGGGGAGGGGGGTCGACAGAGAAGGGAGGAGGGGGAACAACAATGGGGCATGCGAGGGCCGTCTCCGAGTGGGGACCCGGGTAATGGCCGGGCGCGGCCTCCCCTCGGGAGTCCGCGCCTAGCTGCGAGTCCCCACAGCACGGAGATGACTTGCCATTCACCCTTCTCCCTGCCTCGCGCTGGGACACCTCGGGAGGCGACGCTCGTACCTCTTTCCCCCCGGTCCCCTTCATGACCGTTTTACTGGTACGAACGTCGCCTCCGCGATCAGCGTCTAACGACGCATCGCTGCGGTCCGTATCGGGAGGAATCATGAGCTCCGGGCCTGGGAGAGTCTCTTACCGAGTCTCAATCCCAGCATCATGATTCCCTGCCTTCGTGGTATGGCACACGAGGCATGGAACCTGCGCTTAGGCACCCAGCGAAAATCCGACCCCCAACAGAGAAAGGAAAGACAGGATCGACTTAGAGGCAGAAAAAATCGAACGAATCGAGGGTGCCGAGTCGAATCGAGTACACAGAATGTAAGAATACAATAAACACAAGCCGCATGCAGCAAAATAAGGCCAAAAGGATACGCTGAACAGCCGAAAAAAGCGTAAGACGAGACAGAGCGTAAACCTGACAAGATGGCGTGGAGAGCCTTGGCCAAAGGAATGATTAAGCGCTTATAGTTTTTAGAGGCGTTTGATTGGCTGAGAGCGGTGGGCCCGTCTTTTCACTGTTAGCCGCGCGAAATTTGGCCAAGCAGAGCAAACCAATAGGCCTAGTTTGCATCAGTTTGACATGGTACAGTATATGACACCAAACTATGTATTTCAAGCGATAGCAACCATACTCCTGCAAATTATCATCAACTTCTACCTGAAAGCAAATACTGCAGCATCCTAAAATTTAAACAAATAATTACAACTTTCTTCCAGTTCAATCACTCCAACAACAATAATTAATAATCATTCAAGTGGCTCCATACAGCATATGCCAGAGTATAATATGATGTCTCCATTTAAAAATACTGTTGAATACCATGTTATCATTTTAACTCACTCCGGACGAATAGTTCTCTCCCTTGCTTTTCCCTACAGACGACTCATTTGCTAGGGTTAGGAAAAAAATCACAAAAAAGACAAAACATAAAGTAACTGAATGAAACTCACTGTACTTGACCCACTGACCCCTCTCCTCACGTCATGTGAACACCCACCCCCCTCCCTCAACGTCTTCAACGTCTTCGTCATCCTCATCGATGTCGAAACTTTCAGTCTGAAGCATTTCAATCACTTCAGCAGCAGTAAAAGCTGCTGTCGTGATCTAGTTTGCTCCCAAAATTTCCACTTGTATCACCTGCGACGCCATTTTCGATACATATGCAGATTAGCTTGTCATGTGGAGTCCTGAACTTGCTGGCTCGCTGTGGAGCTTGTTGTTAAAAAATCTCATGAAGAAACTTTCCCCTCGACCCTTGACATGTTCGCAATGCCTGATGTAGATGCAATTGTTATGCTACCCCGTGAGGAAAATGTGGAAAAATTTTTAATTGTCGAAACCACTATAGCGTTCCATTGTCTGGAATGTTACCTTATGTCAGGAGCGCTATAGCGTTCCATCATTCAGAGTAAGTTAAATCTATATTTAATAACAGTATGATAGTTCATGCCTTTAACATTGATTATTGCATGTGTTTGACTGTGATTACTGTATGTGTGGTTTAGTCTAAGTTAACATTTATGGGTTGTTGTTTTTTTACGCCTTCTGTGATTATCACGTGTATACATTTGTGATTATTGTATATGTAGTATACTTTAAATTGAAATTTAAGGATTTTATGTCTTTTATATATATACGTATAAAATGACTGTGATATTCATATATTGTTGATGTGTTTTACACCACAAATGAATTTCTCTCGGGAGATGATAAAGAGCAATGTACTGTGGAGGCACCTGGGGGGGTGGACCACAGCCCACAAAGAGGAACACAGTGCTGCGGGGAGGACTGGGCATGGTTCACAAGTGACACTGATGCAGTGGTGGGCCTAGTGGTAATGCGTCTGCCTCAGAAACTAGAGAAATGGGATCGAACCCCATGCTCACCAGAATTTTACTCCCCTCCACTAGACCTTGAGAGGTGGTCTGGACGCTAGTCATTAAGACGAGATGATAAACCAAGGTCCTGTGTGCAGCACTCACTTAGCACACGTAAAACAAACAAAAAAACAAAAAACAAAAAAAAAAAAAACATCCACAACTACAAAAGGACTGTCCCCTGTCCCTGGCAAAATTATCTAGAAAAATCCACTTTAACTGTATAACAAACAAACCAGCAGACAGACAAGAAAAAACAATGGTACTGCACAGAAGCGACAAACTCTTTTTGAGAAAAGCAACCTTCATTTCACAAAGAGAAATCTGTTGTAACAAAAAGTAATACAATACAATACAATACAATACAATACAATACCATTCAAGGCTGCAAGAAAGCAAAAAGAAAGCGAACTACCTTTTCCACCCTCCAGCCAGCTGTCATCCCACTGTTGTCATGCTCAAGGCGAATCTTCTCTATCTTGCCCACTTCTTCAGGGTCCAGGAAGATCTGAAAAAGTGTGAAATGGTGTCTACAGTGAGTCTCCACCTTAAAATGAGAAAAGAAGAAGAAGACAAAAAGAAAGTTTTCAACGTCTCTCTCTTAATCTGTATATCCCTGACAGAGCCCCTCAAAATCCCAATCCCCCTGACAGAGCCTCTCTAAATCTCTACTCCCCTGACAAAGCCCCTCTAAATCCTAATCCCCAAGACAGAGCCTCTCTAAATCTCTGCCCCCTGACAGAGCCTCTCTAAACCCCTACCCCCTGACAGAGCCTCTCTAAACCCCTACCCTCCTGACAGAGCCTCTCTAAACCCCTACCCTCCTGACAGAGCCTCTCTAAACCCCTACCCTCCTGACAGAGCCTCTCTAAACCCCTACCCCCTGACAGAGCCTCTCTAAACCCCTACCCTCCTGACAGAGCCTCTCTAAACCCCTACCCCCTGACAGAGCTCTATAAACCCCTACCCTCCTGACAGAGCCTCTCTAAACCCCTACCCTCCTGACAGAGCCTCTCTAAACCCCTACCCCCTGACAGAGCTCTATAAACCCCTACCCTCCTGACAGAGCCTCTCTAAACCCCTACCCCCTGACAGAGCCTCTCTAAACCCCTACCCCCTGACAGAGCTCTATAAACCCCTACCCTCCTGACAGAGCCTCTCTAAACCCCTACCCTCCTGACAGAGCCTCTCTAAACCCCTACCCCCTGACAGAGCTCTATAAACCCCTACCCTCCTGACAGAGCCTCTAAACCCCTACCCCCCTGACAGAGCCTCTGTAAACCCTTACCCCCTGACAGAGCCTCTGTAAACCCCTAACCCCCTGACAGAGCCTCTGTAAACCCCTGCCCCCCTGACAGAGCCTCTGTAAACCCCTTTCCTCCTGACAGAACCTCTGTAAACCCCTACCCCCCCGACAGAACCTCCTCTCTAAAACCCCTACCCCCTGACAGAACCTCTCTAAATCCCTATCCCCCTGACAGAGCCTCTCAAACACCCCCCCCCCCCCCCCAACCCGCCCCCGACTCCTCACCACCACCACCACCCCCTCTCCTGTCCCACTCACATCAAACTGATCAGTGTGGCCAGTCTGGAAACAGCCGTCATCTGGGGAGCCCAGCGGCAAGGGCCCCGAGTTTCCCCGGTCCCCGAAGACGGTCAACATCACACGGGCGTCTGTCCTGCTCTCTTCCTCCAGGCTGGTCATGACCAGAACCTTCCAGTCCCCGGCTGCTTCGCATGAGGAAATGAAACACCACCACCACCACCACCACCAACAATAATGATGATAATGTAAATTTATTTAGTGGCTCTTCTCTGTGTGCTTTACAGATACGGGTAAACAGAGAAACATGCACGTGTACGCACAGACACACCAATACAGACACAGACACAGACACACACAAAGATGAGAAGACAAAGTCACAGACAAAAATCTCTATCAATGAGACTTGTACCTAAGCCCTTTGTAACTCTTTTCATATGCTGGCCTTGCCTGTGAGGAGGGCAAAGAAGAAAAAAAAAGAAAAAAAGGAGTAAAAAAGAAAGAATGAAAGAAGATTAAACAAAAACTATACTAAAAAAAACAACAACAACAGAAAATGAAGTTTACACTGAAGTACAAAACCAGAACAGTGGATTGGAATGGGAGAGTTCTACATTAGTTTAACGAAGTGGGTTTTATGGGAAGTTCTGAAGCAAGTGGCAAAGAAGAGTGCCAGATATGCAGAGAGAGCTGGTTCCAGGCAGTTTACAGTTGGGCCATGAAAAAATAAAGAGCGATTACAAGCAGCACTTTGGAGAGACAGAGAGAGAGAGAGAGAGAGAGGAGAGAGAGAAAGAGAGAGAGAGAGAGAGGGAGTGTGTGTGTGCGATGTGTGTGTGTGTGATGTGTGTGTGTGTGTGTGTGTGTGTGTGTGATGTGTGTGTGTGTGTGTGATATGTGCGTGTGTGTGTGATATGTGTGTGTGTGTGTGTGTGTGATGTGTGTGTGTGTGATGTGTGTGTGTGTGATGTGTGTGTGGTGTGTGTGTGTGTGTGTGTGTGTGTGTGTGTGTGATGTAACACATGAGGTTCACATCGTTTTTGTTTTGTGCCATTAAACAACAAAATGGTTATATTTTGTATCTTACACATAACACAGATTACATCTTTCTTTCCTTCCATTACATGACCAACATCGACTTGCCAATGACTCTGTCGTTGTTGATGCATACTGTGTATTTTTGTGTCTCGCATAACCCACCCGACACTGACATGGATTACAGGATCTTTAACGTGCGTATTCGATCTTCTGCCTGCTTATACACACGAAGGGGATTCAGCCACTAGCAGGGCTGCACATACGTTGACCTGGGAGAACAGCAAAATCTCCACCCTTTTACCCACCAGGCGCCGTTATTGAGATTTCATCCAAGGACCCTCTGATTGAAAGTCCAACACTTGAAGCACTTGGCAATTGTGACAATATCAAAAATAAATATTAATAAAAATCCTTAATTTGATTGAATCACTTGCCATGGACCTATTTTCTTTCTGAAAATTAAATTTTTGTATTTGTATTTGTATTTGTATTTCTTTTTATCACATCAGATTTCTCTGTGTGAAATTCGGGCTGCTCTCCCCAGGGAGAGCGCGTCGCTACACTACAGCGCCACCCATTTTTTTTGTTTTTTTTCTTGCGTGTAGTTTTATTTGTTTTTCCTATCGAAGTGGATTTTCCTACAGAATTTTGCCAGGAACAACACTTTGGTTGCTGTGGGTTCTTTTACGTGCGCTAAATGCATGCTGCACACAGGACCGGTTTATCGTCTCATCTGAATGACTAAAAAAAAGAAGAAGAAATGAAATAGCTGGGGCTATGAGGAAATGGACTCACGTGGTGAGGAAGTAGAGGACTGGATGATGGACAACAAGCTCATCCTCATCAACCATCCAGAGGACAAACCCACCTGCTACTCCAGAGCATGGAAGACCTGCTCAACACCAGATCTGGCCATCGCCACAGAAGAGGTTCAGCGACTCACCTCCAGAACAGTCAACACACAGCTAGGGGGAAGCGACCATCTGCCAGTCATCCTCAGCATTTCCAGCATAGGATGCACCCAGCACAGAATGGAACCCAGCTGGAACTTCAAACGAGCTAACTGGACTCTCTTCAAAGGAAAAGCAGACAACCTCTGCCAAGACATCAGTACCTCCAACAACCTCAACAACAATGTCAACCTTTTCAGCGATGCACTGCTGCGAGCAGCAAAGCAGTCCATCCCAAGAGGGAAACGCAGAAACTACAAGCCCTACTGGAGTGACACTCTGAAACAGCTCCATGCAGACCTAGACTCCGCCAGAGAAACCATGGAGCAGAGCCCCACTCCTGACAACATCCGGGAATACAACACCATCAAAGAAACCTTCCAACAGCAGAAGAGAACAGAGATACAGAGGAGCTGGAATGAGAAGACCAGCAGTCTCAACATGGAGAAGGACACCGGCAAGTTGTGGAACCTGACCAAGCTTCTGAACGAAGACACGGGCACCAGACACAGCAGAACTGTCATTGAGGAAAATGGCAAGCACCACGCGGGCAAGCAGGCAGCCAACATCCTTGCAGACTTTTACAGAGAGGGCAGCACCACAACACTCCCTGAAGCCCGAGTGCAGGAAGTCCAGAGGGAGATCAAGGAGAAGCTGAAACAGCAGAACCCGAGTCAGTCCATGATGACAGCCTTCTCCATGGCCGAACTCAGTGCAGCTATCAGGAAACTGAAGAAAAAGAAAGCCCCTGGGAAAGACGGCATCCCGAATGACATGATCAAGAACCTGGGACCTGTAGCCAGACAGAAGCTCCTCTTGATCATCAACCAGTCCTGGGACACAGGGAAACTTCCAGACCAGTGGAGAGAAGCCATCATCGTCCCCATCAGAAAGAAGCAGAAGGATAAGACTAAGAAGTCCAGCTATCGACCAATCAGCCTCCTGAGTTGTCTGGGCAAGGTGATGGAAAGGATGGTGAACACTCGACTCCTGAAACACCTTGAAGAAAACCACCTGCTCAGCAATACCCAATCAGCCTACAGAAAAAACCGCAGCACCGAAGACCAGCTGGTGTACCTTGCACAGGAGATAGAGACTGCCTTTCAAGAAAAGAAGAAGGTGCTTGCAGTCTTCGTGGACCTAACCAAGGCCTTCGACAAGGTCTGGAAGGCAGGACTTCTCCTGAAGCTCCTCAACAAGAAAGTGGAAGGGAAGATGTACCGCTGGATCCAGGATTTCCTCCAACACCGCAGGGCAAGGGTAAAACTCGACGGGAAAACCAGCCATCGGGTCACTCTACAGCAAGGTGTGCCGCAAGGAGGAGTCGTTTCCCCTACACTTTTCCTCATCTTCATCGACGACATCGCTGAGAAGATCTCCAAGCATGTCTCCAGAGCCCTCCACGCAGATGACTTTGCTGCCTGGAGTGCTGCGGAATACCTCACGTCCGCCAGCCACAGAATGCAGGAAGCACTCAACCACGTGGGAACATGGGCCTCTGCCTGGGGAGTAGACATCAACACCACCAAGACAGTCTCAGCAATCTTCTCGCTGTCACCGATGTCAGAAACCTCCCACCTCAAACTGAACGGAAAGCAGTTGAAACAGGATGACACGCCATTGTACCTGGGTGTGAAGCTCGACAAGCGATTGACATGGAACCCCCATCTCAAGGACATCGAGAGACGAGCAACCAGAAAACTGGCCATCCTGAAAAAACTCGCCGGGACCTCTTGGGGTGCCAACAGCAGCATACTGCAGAGGGTGTACACTGGAACTGTCAGGCCAACCCTGGAGTATGGCAGCACTGCCTGGGCCACGGCATCAGCAACCAACACAAGCCGCCTGAGCAAAGTTCAGAACGCAGGGCTACGGCTGATCACTGGCGGGATAAAGACGACTCCAGTTCAGGCGATGGAGAAACACACAGGCCTCCACCCACTCGAAGATAGACGAGAGGAAAAAGTCTTCATCCACAGCGAGAAGCTCCTGCGCATGCCAACTCACCCAATGCACGAAAAACTGAAGCACCCAACAAAGAACAGACTGAAGCGGACCAGCTTCAACCACCTCTCCAAGGCCCTGCACCGCCAACATGAAGACCTGCTGCCCTCGTCCCCTGCCGAGATGGAAACACTCCCCGACTTCGAGGAACCGGCCGACCAACTGGAAGGAGTCTCAATCATCACAAAAGTCCCTGGCATCGACCAAAAGGACTGCCAAGCCCCTCCCCTGCTGAAAGCTCTGACATTGGAGATGATTGAGACTTGGTACAACCCCAGCGAATGGACGCACGTCTTCACAGACGGATCCTCGGAGGGAGCGGTGAAGAATGGAGGAGCAGGCATCTTCATCAGGCACACAGATGGAAGACTGACCCCTGGAGCCTTCCCCACAGGAAGAATCTCCTCGAACTACAGAGTGGAGACAGCAGCACTACTCCATGCTGCACAAGGCCTCAGGACGTCAGTCAACCCACCACCAAAGATAGCCTTCTTCACTGACTGCAGATCTCTCCTGCAGGGACTCCAGTCAACCAGAAACGAACAGCAGCTGACAAACATCAAAGCAGCCCTTCATGACCTTTCAAAACGGTCGACTGTCACTGTTCAGTGGGTTCCTTCTCACTGTGGGGTCACGGGGAACGAAAAGGCCGATGCTCTCTCCAAGGCAGGCAGCAAAATGAAGCAGTTCAGCCACCCCGTGACCTACAGAGAGGCCAGGACCATCATCCACAACCGTTACCAGAACCAGTGGAAGAGAAGGCTGGGTGCAAACAGTGGTGTCGATCCAATCCACCAGCTCCAGAGACACCAGCAGACAGTCCTCTTCAGACTGAGAACTGGCCACTGCCAACTACTGAGTCACCTTCAAAGTATGAAGATCGCCCACACTGATGAGTGTCCATGTGGCACTGGACCCCAGACCCCTGAACACATCCTCCAACACTGCCCAACCCATGAAGCTCTACGGCGTCAAACCTGGCCAGGGGGCACAGAGCTACAGGCGCAGCTTTGGGGAGACCGCCACGACCTGGAGAAGACCGTGGGTTACATCGTGGCGACAGGGGTGACCGTCTGACACAGCCAAAAACATCGAACGCAGAAGAAGAAGAAGAATAAACAGATGACAAACCTGCAGGTTTCTGGGTCTCATCACGGACGACTTCGGCCAGAGTTAGTTCCCTTTCTATGGCACCGTCATCTTCATCCACGTCCAGCCACCTGCCAGTAAGTTCATAAACCTATGTCATAACTGACCTGAAAACACCTGTCACTGTGTTCATAAACCTATGTCATAACTGACCTGAAAACACCTGTCACTGTGTTCATAAACCTATGTCATAACTGACCTGAAACTTCTGTCAGTGTGTTCATAAACCTATGTCATAACTGACCTGAAAACTTCTGTCAGTGTGTTCATAAACCTATGTCATAACTGACCTGAAAACTGTCAGTGTGTTCATAAACCTATGTCATAACTGACCTGAAAACTGTCAGTGTGTTCATAAACCTATGTCATAACTGAACTGTTTACCTGTCACTGTGTTCATAAACCTATGTCATAACTGAACTGTTTAACTGTCACTGTGTTCATAAATCTATGTCATAACTGAACTGAAAACACCCATCAGTGTCAGCAACATGGCAACAGTTGTCAGTGTTCATAAACCTATGTCAGAACAACCTAAAAAAACAAGTTTAAGGACGGATGGATGTATCTACGTCCAGTCACCTGTCATTGTGTTTATTAACCTATATTATCATGTGAACTGAAAACAAAACAAAACAAACAAGTTCAAGGAAGTACTTGTATGCATGTATATATATATATGTTTGTGTGTCCAGCCACCTGTCACTGTCAGCTGCACAGCAACAACTGTCAAATATCATAAGACAAGTCATAATGAACTGAAAACTCAAATGTAACAATGTGCATATATATGGATGCACAAATGCCAGGATCACAAACACATACACAAGTGCTCACATATACCTCCATACAGAGGCATACATATACAGTTGTAAACACACACACTGAACACACACACGCGTGCTTACATACACATACACCCAGAGGTATACACATACATTTGCATGCACACACACATCATTATACACATACACCACTCGTGCAAACAGACACCCTGCATCGTTTGCAGTTTTGCTCATTCTGAGGCTCCCATTCACAGCTACAACCAGCTTCATCTGCTGTGGTCTCAGCTCCAGCAGTCCACAGGAAATATCAGTGTCTGACTGCCAGGAGGCCACACACCAGTGGAGACCCTGCACTGCTGCTGAGTCACTTCAGTGGTGTTCAGTTGTACCTTTTTCTGACTCAACATATGCAGGACACCACCTACAAAGCTCCCTACTGATGACAAACTGAGTAAGCATCCCTTCCAGAGTGGTGACTGTCACCAAATCCCTCCAACAACAGTCCTTTATGAATCAGCCGACACAGAAGACTTTGACAGCAACTCACTCCAAGCATGGAAGTGGAGGGGGATCAAAACTGAGGTCACCACGAGAGTGGAGCATGAAAGGCCACAGAATCTTGGGCACGTTTTTCTTTACTGATGATGAATGAGGATGATGATGATGACAATGCTGCTGTGGAGGTCCATTTTAAGCATGGGACCACATGACAAGGCTGTACTCTATGCTTCCTTTCATAATATATCCTAGTGTCAACCAGAACTGGGAGACACAGACACATGTATCTGCCTCACAACTTCCTGCCTCCCTTTTCTCATTAAGAAAAAAAAGAAAAGAAAAAAAATACACGTAGTATCTGTTCTTTTGCTTACCTTCCACAGTTGAAGACGTATTTCTCTGTTGCCCTCTCTGACAGTTTGACAGTGATGGTGTCCAGAAACCAGCCAGACCCCGCCCCCAGGCCGTCGTGACTGACAACCACTTTGTGCAGAGAGCCCAGGTCCACTGCCTCCAGTAGAAACACGTCACGCTGCACACAGCGAGGGATGGTCACTCACTGTGCACTGTACACATTTAAGTACAACATCACATGTTTCTGATGACCCCACATCCTTTGCTTCTGACTACCCCACAACCTATGTTTCTGATGACCCCACACCCTATGTTTCTGATGACCCCACATCCTGTGTTTCTGATGACCCTACATCCTTTGTTTCTGATGACCCTACACCCTGTGTTTCTGATGACCCTACATCCTGTGTTTCTGATGACCCCACATCCTGTGTTTCTGATGACCCCACATCCTGTGTTTCTGATGACCAATATCCTATGTTTCTGATGACCCCACATCCTTTGTTTCTGATGACCCTACATCCTATGTTTCTGACCCCACATCCTGTGTTTCTGATGACCCCACATCCTGTGTTTCTGATGACCCCACATCCTGTGTTTCTGATGACCCTACATCCTTTGTTTCTGATGACCCTACACCCTGTGTTTCTGATGACCCCACATCCTTTGTTTCTGATGACCCCACATCCTGTGTTTCTGATGACCCTACATCCTGTGTTTCTGATGACCCCACATCCTTTGTTTCTGATGACCCCACATCCTGTGTTTCTGATGACCCCACATCCTGTGTTTCTGATGACCAACACCCTATGTTTCTGATGACCCTACATCCTATGTTTCTGATGACCCCACATCCTGTGTTTCTGATGACCCTACACCCTATGTTTCTGATAACCCTACATCCTATGTTTCTGATGACCCCACATCCTGTGTTTCTGATGACCCTACATCCTATGTTTCTGATGACCCCACATCCTGTGTTTCTGATGACCCTACATCCTATGTTTCTGATGACCCCACATCCTATGTTTCTGATGACCCCACATCCTGTGTTTCTGATGACCAATATCCTATGTTTCTGATGACCCTACACCCTATGTTTCTGATGACCCTACATCCTTTGTTTCTGATGACCCCACATCCTATGTTTCTGATGACCCCACATCCTGTGTTTCTGATGACCAATATCCTATGTTTCTGATGACCCTACATCCTTTGTTTCTGATGACCCCACACCCTATGTTTCTGATGACCAACACCTTATGTTTCTGATGACCCCACATCCTGTGTTTCTGATGACCACACCCCCTCCTATGTTTCTGATGACCCCACATCCTGTGTTTCTGATGACCACACCCCCTCCTATGTTTCTGATGACCCTGCATCCTATGTTTCTGATGACCCCACACCCTATGTTTCTGATGACCCCACACCCTCCTATGTTTCTGATGACCCCACATCCTGTGTTTCTGATGACCACACCCCCTCCTATGTTTCTGATGAGCCTGCATCCTATGTTTCTGATGACCCCACACCCTCCTATGTTTCTGATGACCCCACACCCTCCTATGTTTCTGATGACACTACATCCTATGTTTCTGATGACCCCACACCCTATGTTTCTGATGACCCCACACCCTCCTATGTTTCTGATGACCCCACACCCTCCTATGTTTCTGATGACCCCACACCCTCCTATGTTTCTGATGACCCTACATCCTATGTTTCTGATGACCCCACATCCTAATTTCCTGACGACTCCACATCCTATGTTTCTGACGACCCCACATCCTATGTTTCGGATGACCCCACATCCGATGACCCCACATCCTATGTTTCGGATGACCCCACATCCTATGTTTCTGATGACCAACATCCTAGTTACAGAAACAAACTGGTTTTTCCAGCACAGCATCATACAAGAAACACAGCATGATACATGCTAACCCAATACAACCCCATACAACAAAAAAGGGCCCTGGTTTTTCTTTGTGGTTGTCATTTTCCCATAACACATCAGTGGCTGTAATGGTCATCAATTTTTATGTATTTTGTATTAAATACAACTATTCTGGAATGTTGGCACGTGTGCACCACCCCACACAACATCACACACAACAACTATTTCTCACCATGCTGTTTTCAAACATTTTGCCGGCAGTCCTGGTGCCATGCAGGTGACGTTTGCCAGTGTCCCCACGGTCACCAAAGATCTGCAGGTAGACATTGGCGTCAGTGCCGGCACCAAACTTGTCCCCGGTGAACACCTCCACACAGTAGTCATGGACTGAACAAGGAAACACAACACAGAAATACATGTCAAACATTTTCAACAGCAACCATATCAAACACTAAAAGCTGTGTACAGTTCAAGAATATAGAATCAGACAAAATTGTTGTGTCCACTGACCATCTGGAGCACAAGTCCCAAGGAATACAAAGATGACATGAAATATATTTTTCTTCCTGTGCCTGACCAGTACTCTTGGTGTCTAATGCTGACCAACCTCCCCCTTTTTTTTTAATATTTAATTTATATCTTAGTTTTTTGCTTTTCAACATTTATTGACAAAATGTTTTATGTAATTTTTTTTAACAAGGTTTGAACACACTTCTGGCGATTTTTTTTCATCTGTCACAGCCTAAAGGTAAGGTTTCAAGAGATAACAATTATGATTCAACTGTTCAATGATTCAAATAATACTTTTGATTCAGAAATTTACTGTTCAAATCTAAGATATAATATTGAGCTAAAGCCAGCAAGCAGAAACAGCACTGAAAACAGCAGCACTGGGGAGAACTAGGATGCAGGGAGAACAGAAGCAGCCACACATGTGGTGTGGAGGGAGATGCACTCACGGGGTAGCATGTCTTTCTCGTCTCTCTGGTGGACAGGGAACTCTCTCCAGTGGTCGCTGTGCTCGTCGATACGCAGCCACTTGTGGGCTTCAAACACGTACTGCTGACCACTGCTCACCTCTTCCACCTTGATCTGTAATCAGTGTGTGGGGGGGTCAGAATTTGGTTCTTTATCCTTAATCTGCAATTAGCATTTTGGTCAGGTAAAGAACTAGGTGCTTTAAAAAAACCAGCGGTTTCTAAATGTATACATAGAAATGTAAAAAGTCAATTGAAAGAATGAGAAAAATGTGTGAATGATCTGTTGAAACATGCTTAAAAGATTTTGTTTTAATTTGTCATATACATGACCACCACATCCAAACAGCTGGAATATCAGTCGTTACAACTTACGTTTTGGCCATAATGTAAAACAAGAGATGTACTGAGAACAGCCTGCCCTACCTGTTGTTCCTGTCCCAGGAAATCAATGTCAGAGACAGAGAATGAGAGAAACTTGTAGAGAGATGGAGACAGAATGAATGAATGAATGAATGAATGGTTTATTCATATAGGCCATTGCCCCTCATGAAAGGGTGTCAGAAAAAACATATTTGAGAAGAAAAAAATAGTATAAAATAAACAAGACAAAAACAAGCCAGAGAGAGGGACACACACACACACACACACACACACACACACAGAGGACATAGACAGGACAGACAGAACACATGTACATCTGTAAACATGTGAGTGAAACAATCAGAAATGTGGTGACAAAAAGAAAAAATACAGAAGAATAAAAAGAGTGACAGAAAACAGAAATTTCTCAGCAAACAATTTTCAGAAGGCACAAATGCTGTGTATGTTATGACGCTGTGTGAGTGACAAAGACTTCAAAGGCACCAGAAACACCTGAGGGAACACTGGGGACTGACCCTTTCCAGGAACCAGGATGGGCCCTGAGCAAAGTTGGAGTACCAGGTCAGATCGTGGCCTTCATCAGGGAACCCCACTCGCACCTTGTACACCTTGCCCACATCCACCTGTGTCTCCACCTGAACCATCACATCCACATGGACACTTGTCATGGAACAGTTATATCAACATGGACACTTGTCACGTCACAGTGGTTACATCAACACGGACACTTGTCACGTCACAGTGGTTACATCAACATGGACACTTGTCATGTCACAGTGGTTACATCAACATGGACACTTGTCATGGCACAGTGGTTACATCAACATGGACACTTGTCACGTCACAGTGGTTACATCAACATGGACACTTGTCACGTCACAGTGGTTACATCAACATGGACACTTGTCATGTCACAGTGGTTACATCCACATGGACACTTGTCATGTCACAGTGGTTACATCCACATGGACACTTGTCATGTCACAGTGGTTACATCAACATGGACACCTGTCACATCACAGTGGTTACAGCAAATGGACACTTGTCATGACACAATGGTTACACCCACATGGACACTTGTCATGTCACAGTGGTTACATCAATATGGACACTTGTCATGGCACAGTGGTTACATCAACATGGACACTTGTCATGGCACAGTGGTTACATCAACATGGACACTTGTCATGGCACAGTGGTTACATCAACATGGACATTTGCTTTAACCAATTTATAGTGGCTGACTTTTAACTCTTTCACCACCAAAGGCAACTTCCAGGGGTCATGTTAAATGGACCGTTTTTCACATTGTCACAAAGCTTGACAGCTGCAGTCAGTTTCCCACCAATGGAACAATGACTAACCTTTACTCACTGACCCAGTTTGCAGTGAACAAGTCCACTATGTTGCTGTGATGTGAACCGAAGCTTGGATGCTCTCCAAAATATTTGGCGCTGGTGAGTCTTTTTCACACAGAAACTTCAAGGCGAAGGGTGCTAGGTTTGAATCTTGGCCAGTTGGAGTGAATGTGTGATTGTGTTCAGTAAGTGTCAGAGGGTGAGTGTTTGAAAGAAATGGAAAGTGTGTGTTTGTGTGTGTGTGTGTGTGTGTGCTGAAAAATGTTTGAGCTTTTGACTCTATTTTCCAACATACCTACATTTGCCATGCTGAAAAATAACAATACTTTTGTACAAAGAACAAAAGCAAACCACAGTCTCTCTCCAAGCATTATTTCTCGAAACAACAACACTGAAAAGAGCAGAAACCTCAAAGTCCTGGGTCTGTCCTTCAGTGAAGCGGAAGGTCAGCTGTGAGGTATGACCAATCTGCAGTGGTTCTGTGTGTCCCTTGTCCCCGTACAGAACTAGCACCATGGGGCTACTGGTGCCCTGGTTCGCTTCTGACCCCGTTGTGGTCCATACTCGCCACTTGTGACCTGCACACACAACACACATGCATACATTACACAATTACAACAGTAACAATGATGATGACAGTGACAACAGCGAAGAAACAACAATGATGATGATGACAGTGACAACTGCAAAGACAACAATAACAATGACGATGACAGTGTCAACAGTGATGAAACAACAACGATGATGATGACAGTAATGACAACAAAGATAATGAATGATGACAGAGACAACAACGAAGACAACAAGAAGATGATGGCAATGACAACACTGATGTAGACAATGGCAATAGTGATGAATATTAGAGTGACAACAGCGATGACAACAATGACAATGATGATTAGAATAGTGACAACAGCGATGACAACAATAATGACAATGAACATGATAACAATAATAATGATGACAGTGACAACAGCAAAGACAACAACAATTATGACAATTATAGTGACAATGATGATGATGATCATGATGATGATGATAATGACGATGGTGATAATGACAATGATGATGAAGACAGAGAAGTGGTCAGACAGACGTCTAGATAGACTGACCTGCAGGACCCTGGGTCTCATCACTGACGACACCGGCCAGAGTTAGTTCCCTTTCTATGGCACCGTCGTCTTCATCCACGTCCAACCACCTGTCAGTGTGAGCAACATGGTAACAAGTGTCAGCAGCATGGCAACAAGTGTCAGCAGCATGGCAACAAGTGTCAGCAGCATGGCAACATGGCAACAACTGTCAGCAGCATGGCAACAACTGTCAGTGTCAGCAACATGGCAACAACTGTCAGTGTCAGCAATAAGGCAACAACTGTCAGCTGTAGTCATTTGCATAAGTCATAATGTACTGAAAACACACATATAAGGATGTGCATATATGTATGCAAAAATGCTTGGATCACAGACCTATACACATACAAGTACACACATACATATGCATACAGAGACATACACATACACTTGTATGCACACACACAAACACACACACTGATAACAAACACAAGTGCACACATACATACAGAGGCATACATTTACACTTGCATGTGCACACACATGATTATACAATTACACCACACAGACGCACAAACACACTTTTCTGCTGTCCCCACCACCTGCATCACTTGCAGTTTTGCTCATTCTGAGGCTCCCATTCACAGCTACAACCCGCTTCATCTGCTGTGGTCTCAGCTCCAGCAGTCCACAGGAAATATCACTGTCTGGCTTCCAGGAGGCCACACACCAGTGGAGACCCTGCACTGCTCACTTCAGTGGTGTTCACTGGCACTGATTCTGATTCAACATATGCAGGATACCACCTACTAAACTCCCCGCTGATGACAATGATCTCTTCGTTGTGGAGCCAGACTGAGTAAGCACCCCTCTCCACAGTGCCACCACATCCCTGCAGTGTCCATCCCCCAATGGATCTGCTGACATGGAAGACCCTGACAGAAACTCACCCCGAGCATGGAAGTTGAGGGGGATAGAAACTGAGGTCAGCATTGCAGCTGAGCATGAAAGGCCACAGAATCTTGGACAATTTTTTCTTTGATGATGAACGAGGAGGAGGATGATGGTAACTATGCTGTTACGACAGTCAATTGGGACTACATGACAAGGCTGTACTCTATGCTTCCTTTCATGATATATCCTGGTTTGAACCAGTCCTGAGAGACACTGACACCTGTATCTGCCTCACAACTTCCTGCCTCCACTTTCTCATTAAGAAAAAAAAAAAGAAAAGAAAAAAGCAGCATCTGTGCTTTTGCTTACCTTCCACAGTTGAAGACGTATTTCTCTGTTGCCCTCTCTGACAGTTTGACAGTGATAGTGTCCAGAAACCAGCCAGACCCCGCCCCCAGGCCGTCGTGACTGACAACCACTTTGTGCAGAGAGCCCAGGTCCACTGCCTCCAGTAGAAACACGTCACGCTGCACATAGCGAGGGATGGTCACTCACTGTGCACTGTACACATTTAAGTACAACATCACATGTTTCTGATGACCCCACATCCTTTGCTTCTGACTACCCCACAACCTATGTTTCTGATGACCCCACACCCTATGTTTCTGATGACCCCACATCCTGTGTTTCTGATGACCCTACATCCTTTGTTTCTGATGACCCTACACCCTGTGTTTCTGATGACCCTACATCCTGTGTTTCTGATGACCCCACATCCTGTGTTTCTGATGACCCCACATCCTGTGTTTCTGATGACCAATATCCTATGTTTCTGATGACCCCACATCCTTTGTTTCTGATGACCCTACATCCTATGTTTCTGACCCCACATCCTGTGTTTCTGATGACCCCACATCCTGTGTTTCTGATGACCCCACATCCTGTGTTTCTGATGACCCTACATCCTTTGTTTCTGATGACCCTACACCCTGTGTTTCTGATGACCCCACATCCTTTGTTTCTGATGACCCCACATCCTGTGTTTCTGATGACCCTACATCCTGTGTTTCTGATGACCCCACATCCTTTGTTTCTGATGACCCCACATCCTGTGTTTCTGATGACCCCACATCCTGTGTTTCTGATGACCAACACCCTATGTTTCTGATGACCCTACATCCTATGTTTCTGATGACCCCACATCCTGTGTTTCTGATGACCCTACACCCTATGTTTCTGATGACCCTACATCCTATGTTTCTGATGACCCCACATCCTGTGTTTCTGATGACCCTACATCCTATGTTTCTGATGACCCCACATCCTGTGTTTCTGATGACCCTACATCCTATGTTTCTGATGACCCCACATCCTATGTTTCTGATGACCCCACATCCTGTGTTTCTGATGACCAATATCCTATGTTTCTGATGACCCTACACCCTATGTTTCTGATGACCCTACATCCTTTGTTTCTGATGACCCCACATCCTATGTTTCTGATGACCCCACATCCTGTGTTTCTGATGACCAATATCCTATGTTTCTGATGACCCTACATCCTTTGTTTCTGATGACCCCACACCCTATGTTTCTGATGACCAACACCTTATGTTTCTGATGACCCCACATCCTGTGTTTCTGATGACCACACCCCCTCCTATGTTTCTGATGACCCCACATCCTGTGTTTCTGATGACCACACCCCCTCCTATGTTTCTGATGACCCTGCATCCTATGTTTCTGATGACCCCACACCCTATGTTTCTGATGACCCCACACCCTCCTATGTTTCTGATGACCCCACATCCTGTGTTTCTGATGACCACACCCCCTCCTATGTTTCTGATGACCCTGCATCCTATGTTTCTGATGACCCCACACCCTCCTATGTTTCTGATGACCCCACACCCTCCTATGTTTCTGATGACACTACATCCTATGTTTCTGATGACCCCACACCCTATGTTTCTGATGACCCCACACCCTCCTATGTTTCTGATGACCCCACACCCTCCTATGTTTCTGATGACCCTACATCCTATGTTTCTGATGACCCCACATCCTAATTTCCTGACGACTCCACATCCTATGTTTCTGACGACCCCACATCCTATGTTTCGGATGACCCCACATCCGATGACCCCACATCCTATGTTTCGGATGACCCCACATCCTATGTTTCTGATGACCAACATCCTAGTTACAGAAACAAACTGGTTTTTCCAGCACAGCATCATACAAGAAACACAGCATGATACATGCTAACCCAATACAACCCCATACAACAAAAAAGGGCCCTGGTTTTTCTTTGTGGTTGTCATTTTCCCATAACACATCAGTGGCTGTAATGGTCATCAATTTTTATGTATTTTGTATTAAATACAACTATTCTGGAATGTTGGCACGTGTGCACCACCCCACACAACATCACACACAACAACTATTTCTCACCATGCTGTTTTCAAACATTTTGCCGGCAGTCCTGGTGCCATGCAGGTGACGTTTGCCAGTGTCCCCACGGTCACCAAAGATCTGCAGGTAGACATTGGCGTCAGTGCCGGCACCAAACTTGTCCCCGGTGAACACCTCCACACAGTAGTCATGGACTGAACAAGGAAACACAACACAGAAATACATGTCAAACATTTTCAACAGCAACCATATCAAACACTAAAAGCTGTGTACAGTTCAAGAATATAGAATCAGACAAAATTGTTGTGTCCACTGACCATCTGGAGCACAAGTCCCAAGGAATACAAAGATGACATGAAATATATTTTTCTTCCTGTGCCTGACCAGTACTCTTGGTGTCTAATGCTGACCAACCTCCCCCTTTTTTTTTAATATTTAATTTATATCTTAGTTTTTTGCTTTTCAACATTTATTGACAAAATGTTTTATGTAATTTTTTTTAACAAGGTTTGAACACACTTCTGGCGATTTTTTTTCATCTGTCACAGCCTAAAGGTAAGGTTTCAAGAGATAACAATTATGATTCAACTGTTCAATGATTCAAATAATACTTTTGATTCAGAAATTTACTGTTCAAATCTAAGATATAATATTGAGCTAAAGCCAGCAAGCAGAAACAGCACTGAAAACAGCAGCACTGGGGAGAACTAGGATGCAGGGAGAACAGAAGCAGCCACACATGTGGTGTGGAGGGAGATGCACTCACGGGGTAGCATGTCTTTCTCGTCTCTCTGGTGGACAGGGAACTCTCTCCAGTGGTCGCTGTGCTCGTCGATACGCAGCCACTTGTGGGCTTCAAACACGTACTGCTGACCACTGCTCACCTCTTCCACCTTGATCTGTAATCAGTGTGTGGGGGGGTCAGAATTTGGTTCTTTATCCTTAATCTGCAATTAGCATTTTGGTCAGGTAAAGAACTAGGTGCTTTAAAAAAACCAGCGGTTTCTAAATGTATACATAGAAATGTAAAAAGTCAATTGAAAGAATGAGAAAAATGTGTGAATGATCTGTTGAAACATGCTTAAAAGATTTTGTTTTAATTTGTCATATACATGACCACCACATCCAAACAGCTGGAATATCAGTCGTTACAACTTACGTTTTGGCCATAATGTAAAACAAGAGATGTACTGAGAACAGCCTGCCCTACCTGTTGTTCCTGTCCCAGGAAATCAATGTCAGAGACAGAGAATGAGAGAAACTTGTAGAGAGATGGAGACAGAATGAATGAATGAATGAATGAATGGTTTATTCATATAGGCCATTGCCCCTCATGAAAGGGTGTCAGAAAAAACATATTTGAGAAGAAAAAAATAGTATAAAATAAACAAGACAAAAACAAGCCAGAGAGAGGGACACACACACACACACACACACACACACACACACACAGAGGACATAGACAGGACAGACAGAACACATGTACATCTGTAAACATGTGAGTGAAACAATCAGAAATGTGGTGACAAAAAGAAAAAATACAGAAGAATAAAAAGAGTGACAGAAAACAGAAATTTCTCAGCAAACAATTTTCAGAAGGCACAAATGCTGTGTATGTTATGACGCTGTGTGAGTGACAAAGACTTCAAAGGCACCAGAAACACCTAAGGGAACACTGGGGACTGACCCTTTCCAGGAACCAGGATGGGCCCTGAGCAAAGTTGGAGTACCAGGTCAGATCGTGGCCTTCATCAGGGAACCCCACTCGCACCTTGTACACCTTGCCCACATCCACCTGTGTCTCCACCTGAACCATCACATCCACATGGACACTTGTCATGGAACAGTTATATCAACATGGACACTTGTCACGTCACAGTGGTTACATCAACACGGACACTTGTCACGTCACAGTGGTTACATCAACATGGACACTTGTCATGTCACAGTGGTTACATCAACACGGGCACTTGTCATGGCACAGTGGTTACATCAACATGGACACTTGTCACGTCACAGTGGTTACATCAACACGGACACTTGTCACGTCACAGTGGTTACATCAACATGGACACTTGTCATGTCACAGTGGTTACATCCACATGGACACTTGTCACGTCACAGTGGTTACATCCACATGGACACTTGTCATGTCACAGTGGTTACATCCACATGGACACTTGTCATGTCACAGTGGTTACATCAACATGGACACCTGTCACATCACAGTGGTTACAGCAAATGGACACTTGTCATGACACAATGGTTACACCCACATGGACACTTGTCATGTCACAGTGGTTACATCAATATGGACACTTGTCATGGCACAGTGGTTACATCAACATGGACACTTGTCATGGCACAGTGGTTACATCAACATGGACACTTGTCATGGCACAGTGGTTACATCAACATGGACATTTGCTTTAACCAATTTATAGTGGCTGACTTTTAACTCTTTCACCACCAAAGGCAACTTCCAGGGGTCATGTTAAATGGACCGTTTTTCACATTGTCACAAAGCTTGACAGCTGCAGTCAGTTTCCCACCAATGGAACAATGACTAACCTTTACTCACTGACCCAGTTTGCAGTGAACAAGTCCACTATGTTGCTGTGATGTGAACCGAAGCTTGGATGCTCTCCAAAATATTTGGCGCTGGTGAGTCTTTTTCACACAGAAACTTCAAGGCGAAGGGTGCTAGGTTTGAATCTTGGCCAGTTGGAGTGAATGTGTGATTGTGTTCAGTAAGTGTCAGAGGGTGAGTGTTTGAAAGAAATGGAAAGTGTGTGTTTGTGTGTGTGTGTGTGTGTGTGCTGAAAAATGTTTGAGCTTTTGACTCTATTTTCCAACATACCTACATTTGCCATGCTGAAAAATAACAATACTTTTGTACAAAGAACAAAAGCAAACCACAGTCTCTCTCCAAGCATTATTTCTCGAAACAACAACACTGAAAAGAGCAGAAACCTCAAAGTCCTGGGTCTGTCCTTCAGTGAAGCGGAAGGTCAGCTGTGAGGTATGACCAATCTGCAGTGGTTCTGTGTGTCCCTTGTCCCCGTACAGAACTAGCACCATGGGGCTACTGGTGCCCTGGTTCGCTTCTGACCCCGTTGTGGTCCATACTCGCCACTTGTGACCTGCACACACAACACACATGCATACATTACACAATTACAACAGTAACAATGATGATGACAGTGACAACAGCGAAGAAACAACAATGATGATGATGACAGTGACAACTGCAAAGACAACAATAACAATGACGATGACAGTGTCAACAGTGATGAAACAACAACGATGATGATGACAGTAATGACAACAAAGATAATGAATGATGACAGAGACAACAACGAAGACAACAAGAAGATGATGGCAATGACAACACTGATGTAGACAATGGCAATAGTGATGAATATTAGAGTGACAACAGCGATGACAACAATGACAATGATGATTAGAATAGTGACAACAGCGATGACAACAATAATGACAATGAACATGATAACAATAATAATGATGACAGTGACAACAGCAAAGACAACAACAATTATGACAATTATAGTGACAATGATGATGATGATCATGATGATGATGATAATGACGATGGTGATAATGACAATGATGATGAAGACAGAGAAGTGGTCAGACAGACGTCTAGATAGACTGACCTGCAGGACCCTGGGTCTCATCACTGACGACACCGGCCAGAGTTAGTTCCCTTTCTATGGCACCGTCGTCTTCATCCACGTCCAACCACCTGTCAGTGTGAGCAACATGGTAACAAGTGTCAGCAGCATGGCAACAAGTGTCAGCAGCATGGCAACAAGTGTCAGCAGCATGGCAACATGGCAACAACTGTCAGCAGCATGGCAACAACTGTCAGTGTCAGCAACATGGCAACAACTGTCAGTGTCAGCAATAAGGCAACAACTGTCAGCTGTAGTCATTTGCATAAGTCATAATGTACTGAAAACACACATATAAGGATGTGCATATATGTATGCAAAAATGCTTGGATCACAGACCTATACACATACAAGTACACACATACATATGCATACAGAGACATACACATACACTTGTATGCACACACACAAACACACACACTGATAACAAACACAAGTGCACACATACATACAGAGGCATACATTTACACTTGCATGTGCACACACATGATTATACAATTACACCACACAGACGCACAAACACACTTTTCTGCTGTCCCCACCACCTGCATCACTTGCAGTTTTGCTCATTCTGAGGCTCCCATTCACAGCTACAACCCGCTTCATCTGCTGTGGTCTCAGCTCCAGCAGTCCACAGGAAATATCACTGTCTGGCTTCCAGGAGGCCACACACCAGTGGAGACCCTGCACTGCTCACTTCAGTGGTGTTCACTGGCACTGATTCTGATTCAACATATGCAGGATACCACCTACTAAACTCCCCGCTGATGACAATGATCTCTTCGTTGTGGAGCCAGACTGAGTAAGCACCCCTCTCCACAGTGCCACCACATCCCTGCAGTGTCCATCCCCCAATGGATCTGCTGACATGGAAGACCCTGACAGAAACTCACCCCGAGCATGGAAGTTGAGGGGGATAGAAACTGAGGTCAGCATTGCAGCTGAGCATGAAAGGCCACAGAATCTTGGACAATTTTTTCTTTGATGATGAACGAGGAGGAGGATGATGGTAACTATGCTGTTACGACAGTCAATTGGGACTACATGACAAGGCTGTACTCTATGATTCCTTTCATGATATATCCTGGTTTGAACCAGTCCTGAGAGACACTGACACCTGTATCTGCCTCACAACTTCCTGCCTCCACTTTCTCATTAAGAAAAAAAAAAAGAAAAGAAAAAAGCAGCATCTGTGCTTTTGCTTACCTTCCACAGTTGAAGACGTATTTCTCTGTTGCCCTCTCTGACAGTTTGACAGTGATAGTGTCCAGAAACCAGCCAGACCCCGCCCCCAGGCCGTCGTGACTGACGACCACTTTGTGCAGAGAGCCCAGGTCCACTGCCTCCAGTAGAAACACGTCACGCTGCACACAGCGAGGGATGGTCACTCACTGTACACTGTCATGAAAGCCTGATTCTGCATCCCATGGTTTTGATGCCCGACCCTACAGCCTGTGATTTTTCTATGCTTGACCTTATCATCCTTGTTTCTGATGTCTGACCCTACCATCCTTGTTTCTGATGTCTGACCCTATCATCCTTGTTTCTGATGTCTGACCCTACATCCTATATTTCTGATATCTGATCCTACATCCTATATTTCTGATATCTGATCCTACATCCTATATTTCAATATTTCTGATGTCTGACCCTACATCCTATATTTCAATATTTCTGATGTCTGATCCTACATCCTATATTTCTGATGTCTGATCCTACATCCTGCATATCCGATACAACATTCTAGTTAGAGAAATAAGCTGGTGTTTTCAGCACAGCATTATACAAGAAACCCAGCACTGACCCAATACAAGCCTATATAACAAAAAGGTCTCCCATTTTTTTCTTCTGACACACAATCCGAGGCTTTAACATCCAGAATGGTCATCAGTTTTTACCTATTTTTGTATGAAATACAGCTGTTCTGGAATGGAAGGCATGAGTACATCACCCCACACAACATTACACACAACAACTATTTCTCACCATGCCGTTTTCAAACATTTTGCTGGCAGTCCTGGTGCCATGCAGGTGATGTTTGCCGGTGTCGCCACGATCACCAAAGATCTGCAGGTAGACATTGGCGTCAGTGCCGGCACCAAACTTGTCCCCGGTGAACACCTCCACACAGTAGTCATGGACTGAACAAGGAAACACAACACAGAAATACATGTCAAACACTTTCAACAGCAACCATATCAAACACACTAAAAGCAGTCCAAGCATCAGAATCAGATCAAACTGCTGTATCCATCGAACATCTGGAAGTCAAGATCGGAGGAACATGTAGACGCCATGGGATTTTTCTCCGTGTATCTTGACCAGTACTCTGGTATCCAATGTTGACAAACCTTTTCTTTTATCTTATTGGTTGCTTTTCAACATTCATTAACAAAAAGGCAAGGGACAAAATCTTGCATATTTCAAAGCTACCACTGCAACAAACTTAGCCGCCCTTCTGAGGGATGTCTTATTATGCATTTTGTCCCATCTATCACAACCTGAAGACAAGGTTTTGAGAGTCTAAAACTACAATTGAACTGTTCAACATTTGGAATAATACTTTCGATTCTGATATCTACTGTTCAAATCTAAGATATAATATTGAGCTAAAGCCAGCAAGCAGAAACAGCACTGAAAACAGCAGCACTGGGGAGAACTAGGATGCAGGGAGAACAGAAGCAGCCACACATGTGGTGTGGAGGGAGATGCACTCACGGGGTAGCATGTCTTTCTCGTCTCTCTGGTGGACAGGGAACTCTCTCCAGTGGTCGCTGTGCTCGTCGATACGCAGCCACTTGTGGGCTTCAAACACGTACTGCTGACCACTGCTCACCTCTTCCACCTTGATCTGTAATCAGTGTGTGTGTGTGTGTGGGGGGGGGGGGTTCAGAATTTGGTTTTTTAACCTTATCTGTAATCAGTGTTTGGGTCAAAGAACTGTGTACCAGAAAAAGCAGACAAACAACAACTGTTTCTAAATGCATGCAAACAAATATAAAAATTACAGACTGAAAGAATAACAACAAGTGAGTATATGTTTTCTAAATACATGCTTTAATTTTCTTTCTGTATTTAACTTCATCAGAAACACCTGGAAGATCAATTGTTACAACTGGTGTCTTGGCTATGAAGTAAAACATGAAACCCATTGAGAACACCAGAAACACCCAAGGGAACACTGGGGACTGACCCTTTCCAGGAACCAGGATGGGCCCTGAGCGAAGTCGGAGTACCAGGTCAGATCGTGGCCTTCATCAGGGAACCCCACTCGCACCTTGTACACCTTGCCCACATCCACCTGTGTCTCCACCTGAACCATCACATCCACATGGACACTTGCCATGTCACAGTGGTTACATCAATATGGACACTTGTCACGTCACAGTGGTTATATCAACATGGACACTTGTCATGTCACAGTGGTTATATCAACACGGACACTTGTCATGTCTCAGTGGTTACATCAACACGGACACTTGTCATGTCTCAGTGGTTACATCAACACGGACACTTGTCATGTCACAGTGGTTACATCAACATGGACACTTGTCATGTCACAGTGGTTATATCAAAATGGACACTTGTCACATCACAGTGGTTACATCAACACGGACACTTGTCATGTCACAGTGGTTACATCAACATGGATACTTGTCACGGAACAGTGGTTATATCCACATGGACACTTGTCATGTCACAGTGGTTATATCAACATGGACACTTGTCATGTCACAGTGGTTACATCAACATGGACACTTGTCATGGCACAGTGGTTACATCAACATGGATACTTGTCATGGAACAGTGGTTACATCAACATGGACACTTGTCATGGAACAGTGGTTACATCAACATCAAGGCACCTGGGTTTGAATCTTGATACTAGTGCCTTGAGGGTTTGAGTGAGTGTGAGATTGTTTGAGTGAGAGAGTGTGTGAATGCAAGTGAGAGAAAGAGGCAGACTCAGATGATTTATTCATTTAAGGCCACAGCCCATATGAACAGACAGACAGACAAAATGAGAAAGAGAGAGTGTGTGTGTGCGTGTGTGTGTGTACGTAAGTATATACACATGTGTGCACATGTTAAAAACAGAAGTGCATATAGATTCCATTCTCTGACACCCCTGAATTTTCCATGAATAAAAAAACATACTTTTTGTGCAAAGAACAGAAGCAAATCACAGTCTCTCTCCAAGCATTATTTCTCGAAACAACAACACTGAAAAGAGCAGAAACCTCAAAGTCCTGGGTCTGTCCTTCAGTGAAGCGGAAGGTCAGCTGTGAGGTATGACCAATCTGCAGTGGTTCTGTGTGCCCCTTGTCCCCGTACAGAACTAGCACCATGGGGCTACTGGTGCCCTGGTTCGCTTCTGACCCCGTTGTGGTCCATACTCGCCACTTGTGACCTGCACACACAAGACACACATGTTACTTCAAGTGTTTAAATGTTCAGGTTTGCATGATGTCCTTTTGACGATGCGCTGATCATTTCACATCGAGACACACAGTCAAAGCAGTGTTTATTTTATTTTATTTATTTATTTATTTTTTTATTACTTGTAGTCCATCTGACCACACAGAGCCATATCAGTCTGTAAAACTGTCAATGCTGATCCCATAGAACTTGAAAAACACAAAAAAAGACCCTGGAAAAGAAAGATAATAAGGCTTAAGTACCGTCACATTATGAACACCAACCTTGTATACACCTGTGACATTGACCATTCTGTCAATTTTCTGACAGAGATTTTAAAACGCCCCAACTAACTTGAATTCAAACATAATGAACAAGTCCAGAAAAAGACAAAAAAAAAGTATTCCAGGCTTTCCAGTAAAAACAAACAAACAGGTGAGTGGCCCAACAAGGCAGAAAGTAAGAAAGGGAAAGATGACAGAAAAGAAAGACCAGAAACAAAGAGAGAAAAAGAAAAGAGGAAATTTCTGACACAGAATTTCCAGAAGGTGGTGGGGAAACTCTTCATACTGCAAGAGCCCCCGGCATCCCCATGGGAGGGAGAGGGGGGTAGGGGAGGTTGGAAACTGACCACTTATATCATGCCTGACATGCTCATGTTTCTATCTTTCTTACCAGCCTGAAGAATACATATCATTTTATTCATGTAGAGATCTATTTGTTTATCTTTTCACTCATATAATCATCTATTATCTAAAATGAATCTTATCTATCTATGTATTAATTTATTAATTCATAACAGCCTGAAGACTACATACTTTTATTCATAGATACATTTATCTATTTATCTATTTATGTAATCATTAATCCTTTAGAAAATTAATCTGATGTATTTATGGGTTTTAGTTTATCTATTTATCTTGTTATTCATTCTTTTTTTTTCAACAACAACCAGAGTTCAGAATCATATTCAGAATACGACAAATGAAGTGGAGACAACAGCAAACAATAAAAAAAAAAAAATAAAAAAGAACAGCAAGGAATGAAATGAGATGGAGTATTAATGATGATGACATAAACTAGATATAAAAAAAGAGGCTGGAAAGCACTGATGTGAATGTCAGTACCAACAACAGAAATATCAAAGCACAAGTGATGTTGTTTATATATATCATTTCTATCCTTTCTCATCATTTCCAAATAAAGAAGGAGAATAGATAAATAACAAAAAACGGCAAACAAAAGTATGGGAGATAACTGAATTACACGATACAAACCCTTTTCAAACAGTACAAGCCCTTCTCTACAGGATGGGAGACAACTGGATATAAATCTTTTTTTCTGAAGGATGGGAAATAACCAAATAACCAGAAACAAACTCTTTTCTACACGACTGGGGGTAAATAAATAACTGAATACAAACCTTCTTTTATAGGATGGGTAAATAACTAAATAACCAGAAACAAACACTTTTATACAGGATGGGAGATAGCCAAATAACTGGATACAGACCCTTTTCTACATGACTGGGAAATAACTAAATAATTGGATACAAACCTTTTTCCACAGGATGGGAGACAACTAAATAATTGGATACAAACCCCTTTTCTACACAAATGGGAGATAACTCAATAACTGGGTACAAACCCTCTTCTACAGGAGTTGGGTCCCTTGATGAGGAAACCAACGGAGGAGCCAAGTCTTCGTCAGGCATGGGGGTGGGGGCTGGTTCGTCCATCAGTGTCAGTGTCCGCTCCGTGCGTCCGTCATCCTCTCCCGCGTCAAGCCATCTGCCCAGGGTTTACATCACACCGCCTTAAAGACCAACCATCTGCCCAGGGTTAACATCACACCGCTTTAAAGACCAGCCATCTGCCCAGGGTTTACATCACACCGCTTTAAAGACCAACCATCTGCCCAGGGTTTACATCACACTGCTTTAAAGACCAACCATCTGCCCAGGGTTTACATCACACCGCCTTAAAGACCAGCCATCTGCCCAGGGTTTACATCACACTGCTTTAAAGACCAACCATCTGCCCAGGGTTTACATCACACCGCCTTAAAGACCAGCCATCTGCCCAGGGTTAGCATCACACCGCTGTAAAGACCAGCCATCTGCCCAGGGTTAACATCACACCGCTTTAAAGACCAACCGTCTGCCCAGGGTTAACATCACACCACTTTAAAGACCAGCCATCTGCCCAGGGTTTACATCACACTGCTTTAAAGACCAACCATCTGCCCAGGGTTTACATCACACTGCTTTAAAGACCAACCATCTGCCCAGGGTTAACATCACACCGCTTTAAAGACCAGCCATCTGCCCAGGGTTTACATCACACCGCTTTAAAGACCAGCCATCTGCCCAGGGTTAACATCACACCGCTTTAAAGACCAACCATCTGCCCAGGGTTTACATCACACCGCTTTAAAGACCAGCCATCTGCCCAGGGTTTACATCACACCGCTGTAAAGACCAACCGTCTGCCCAGGGTTAACATCACACCGCTTTAAAGACCAACCGTCTGTTCAGAGTTAACATCACATCGCTTTAAAGACCAACCATCTGCTCAGTGTTAACATCACACCACTTTAAAGACCAACCATCTGTTCAGGGTTAACATCACACCGCTTTAAAGACCAACCATCTGTTCAGAGTTAATATCACACCGCTTTAAAGACCAACCATCTGCTCAGTGTTAACATCACACCGCTTTAAAGACCAACGATCTGTTCAGATTCAACATCACACCGCTTTAAAGACCAACCATCTGTTCAGAGTTAACATCACACCGCTTTAAAGACCAACCATCTGTTCAGAGTTAACATCACACCGCTTTAAAGACCAACCATCTGTTCAGATTTAACATTACACCGCTTTAAAGACCAACCATCTGTTCAGAGTTAACATCACACCACTTTAAAGACCAACCGTCTGTTCAGAGTTAAAATCACACCACTGTAAAGATACCAACCATCTGTTCAGATTTAACATCACACCGCTTTGAAGACCAACTGTCTGTTCAGAGTCAACATCACACAGCTTTAACCCTTTCACCGCCAAGCTCGCATTTATGCACAGGTGTGGTTGAGGACCCACGTCACTGAAAGGTGACCATTCATTGGTCTGTGATCCATGAACCTACTGCTCTTAATGTTTGGTGGTTGGATAGGCCATATTTTCTATACATCGCAGGGGGAATCCCCAGCTATTCTTAGCCACTGTCTTTTCTGTGTTTATACCACAAGGGAATTTTGTACTCTAAATTAACTGGCGGTGAAAGGGTTAAAGACCAACCATCTGCCCGGGGTTAACATCACACATCTTAATTATACAGGTGCTTGTGGCCTACCACTGGTTTCTGACTGAATACACTGACAGCTGTTTCAGGCACATGTGCTCCATGAGAAATCGATGATTCAGCCAATCGTTGGCAGTTTGTCAGTGATTCATAAACGATAGCTGTGGAGTTTCATTGTAAAGAGATTGCAAGAAAGCTGCTCTGGAAATGAGTGGTGCTCATCACCCTGGTTGCTCACATCACTGTTTGCTGGAAATTCAGCATTGTTTAACTAGTCCCCATCCGGAAGAAAACTGTGCACGTTCCCGAGAGGTCCTGGCCTTTCTGTGAGCCGTGTATGTTAGATGACAGCCACAGGGACGCCTAGTCACAACTGACTGAACAAATCTGCTTCGTGAATTCCTTAGGTCTTTTGCAGATGGCTGCTGAACACACACTCACACACACACACACACACACACCAATTGATAGATGTATTAATTAGGTGTACAAAATACTCTGCAGTGACCGGATTTCAAAGAGACAGTTAACAACAAACAATTACACATCCACATGACAGCGTAACTTAAGAAACGAACTAAAATAATTCAGTGATAAAAGACGACACTGTCAAAGTACAAAGTCACAAAAGCGACACTGTCAAAGTACGAAGTCATAAAAGCACGTTCACATGCACCAATACATGCACCCACACAAAAGATCAATTTATTGTACTGCATTGCATTGTATTACTCTTTTGTCACAACAGATTTCTCTGTGTCAAATTCAAGCTGCTCTCCGAAGGGAGAGCACATCACTACACTGAGAGCACCACTCTTCTTTCTTTAATAATTTTTTTTCTACCTGCAATTTTTGTTCGTTTCTTATTGAAGTGGATTTTTCTACAGAATTTTGCCAGTGTTTCTTTTACGTGTACTAAGTGCATGCTGCACACAGGACCTCAGTTCATCATCTCATCCGAATGACTAGCCTCCAGACCACCATTCAAGGTCTAGTGGAGTGGGGGGAAATACTGGAACTGGGATTCGAACCAGTGTGCTAAGATTCTCTTGCGGACTAGGCGGACGAATAACCACAAGGCCAACACTCCACATTTAAACACATCACAACAAAAGATATCACAACATTTTATAAACAAGTCAATGGACAGATCACAATCCC
>NC_134878.1:50764880-50782380 GCF_041734735.1 Babylonia areolata
GTCATCCTCAGGCATGACAGGTGGGCAAAACAGGCCAATGACTCAAACCCTGAGGAGGTCACTGAAGGCAGCTGCACCAGAGAAGAGAAGGTGAAGAGGAAGAATGCGAATCAGAAATGCCCTGGAGACAACACTTCTTTTTCCATCAGTGCATCAATTCTTCTGTCAGTTCTCCTCAGCTGTAGTCAGCACTGGCAAGGTATGAACGGCACATACCTGGCAATATGTGAACAACACACACCAGGCTAGATATGAATTGCACATACCTGGCAAGATGCGAATGGCACATATATGACAAGATACAAATGGCACATACCTGGCAAGATGTGAATGGCACAAATCTGACAAGATACAAATGACACATACCTTGCAAGATGTGAACAAAACACACCTGGCAAGATAACGACACACACCCGGCAAAATATGAATGGCGCATACCTGGCAAGATGTGAACAAAAACAATACAACAGAAAACTCTGACGATTGCTCATGCCGAGTGTGGATGTGTCTTTGGGGAGCCTCCCTCTCTGTCTAAAAAAAAAAAAAAAAAAAAAAGTTGAAAATTTTTTTTTTCTTGAATTGAAATGTTGACTGCGTAAGGCTGTTAAATCTCTCTGTAAGAGTGGTGAAAATATCATTAAAAAAATATTCATGTTGTTTCTGATTCTCCATACATGACTGGCGAAGCAACATTTTGTACTCTGCACTGTGTGTGAACAATGTTGAACAGATTGTGAGGGTTCCTCAGATGGTGAGTGGGGATCAGTATTCAATTTGATGTTCAAAATAATCAAATGTGTGTATTGTGTACAATGCTAATCGAAACTTAAATAACATCACAAATGTCACTGAGAAAAAATATTGGAAGAAAACAAAACAATACAGTCCATGATATTTGTTGTTGTTGTAATCATAGTTGTGCCTGAACCCCCGTCATGTGTATACACAAACAGAAGATCAAATATGCACGTTAAAGATCCTGTAATTCATGTCAGTGTTCGGTGGGTTATGGAAACAAGAACATACCCAGCATGCACACCCCCGAAAATGGAGTATGGCTGCCTACATGGCAGGGTAAAAACAGTCATACATGTAAAAGCCCAGTTGTGTTCACACGAGTGAATGTGGGAGTTGCAGCCCACAAAGAAGAGTAATCATAGTTAATCATATAATGGTAACTGAACTGTTTTGATTTAGATTATAACATCAGTTAAAGTCAGGCAACATTAGATATGTCCAGCACTACCTCTAGATAGTTCTCTGGGAAATCTAGTAATAAACGTTAACCGTCATCAACATCCTCTGTCAATGACACTTCTGCTAGCCCTGACCCCGGCGTATATAAATATAAGCAAGAAAGAAACGAAACAAAAACAGGGCAGTATGGACAGTGTATACAATACAGCTGATGACATAGATATAAAAAAAACTCTAGCAGAGATCGTTAAACAACCTGACCATGTGTCAACAAAAAATGATATTTGTGAGCTCAGAAAAGAAATGAAAAAAATAACTGCTCAGTTAGACTTCCGAATGGAACAGTTAGAGAGCAATGTTTTTGAGCCGAGAAATAAGAAAGACATTCTAGCAGCAGAAGTAAAGACCCTCAAAGAAGAAAACAACAAAATAAAATAGAACAAAGTGTGAAGGAGGACAGCAACACAAAAAGACTGTTGAACGACCAGAAGCAGCACAGCCGTCAGTTCAATGTGCGGGTGTATGGGGTGCCGGAGGTTCAAGGAGGAAAAGAGACAGTGGAGAACTGTGTTGGACAACATGTTGAAATCTTTACTGAGAAAGTCAGGGTGCCAGTGACCAAAGAAGATACTGAAATCGCCCACCGAACTGGAAAACCAGGTGGTAGCATACCGAGCCCAATCATTGTGCAGTTTCACTCCAGGATGCTGCGTAGTCAGGAGATCACAGAACACCATCGGCTGCAACAAACAGGTGTGTCAGTGGGGGAGGACTTGACTCAGCTGAATTACAAACTTTTGAAAAAGGCAAGTCAGCATTCAGCAGCTCTCGCAGTATGGTCTTCAAACGGTAAAGTTCTGGCAAAGCTGAAAAACTGAAAAACTATAAAATCAAATGTAAATATGAATGTTGAAGATGTATGAATTATAAAAACAATGGCTTGGAAAAAAAAAGAAAAAAGAAGGGTATCCCTCCTCCACTACGTACCCCCCTCTGACACTGATTATATATCTTCTTTATTAAATATAGTGCCAACTTGTGATTCTTGTGATGAATTCTTTACTTGCCTCATATAAGAAGTGACTTGACGGCTAACCCAGATTTCATTGTGATCAACACACATATTCATAAGGGTACATACAACAAACACACACACACACAGGCGCTTGCACACACAAATAAATGAATGTATAGAACTGAACAGAGCATATAAATCTAACATGTTGTCAATGAGATATCCTGGCTAGCTATCAACGGCACATACCTGGCAAGATATGAACAGCAGGCCAGATGACGGGGAACTCTGTCCATCCATCATGACTGTCTGTCACCTCCACCCTGGAGTTCAGGTCACAGGAGAAGTTGTCGTGGGTGTCTGTGTCCTCAAACTTCACCTGGACAACACACACAGGAAAAGCATGTCTGCCAATCAAACATTGTGATGGGGAGGTAGGTGTTTGAATATTAAACCTCATAAACATGTAAACAACATAACTCAGATATTACAAAAAATATATATATAAACAACAACAACAACCAGTTCATTCATGAAAATTTTTCAAAAATTGGTTGTTGTTATTTTTTGTAAGACCTAACCAACCTTTTTTTCCTTTTTGTATTGGTGGACTGTGTTTCTGACAAGAATTTCATTTATAATGGATTTTTATACTCAAGGCCATTTTTACCCCTGTTCATGCAATCTAAATCATTTCATGGGGTGGTGGATTAAGGGTGTTTTTTGTGTGTCTATAACCCACCAAACTCTGATATGAATCAGACTCAGAGGATCTTTAATATATGTGTTGTAGTTTTCTGTAGATCAAGTAGATGGGAAGCAGTTCCACCCTTCCCCAGTTCATACTCTTTGGATTCAAATCCGTGCTCTCCTGACAAAAGTCTAACAGAACACAGAATCAGGATCAATGGAAAATAACTTTACCCCCCACCACAAAAAAACCCAACTATATCTTGTTAAATTCATACAAAAACCATGTGAAGCCGTGACTTTACAGAAAAGTTTACCCTGGCAATAACAAGACTATCAAAATTCTGAATACATGTCAATGGAAAATGGCTTTAAAAGAATCTAATCTTGCTAATTCAGACAGAAACAACGTGAAGCTGTGATGTTACCCTGGCAATATGGAGGGCCTTGTTCTGGGAGTTGTCAGCAAATCCCAGCCGGACTTTGATCAGATCCCCAACATCCTGAGCCAGATGCACCTGCAGAGAACAGGATGCAACAATATTCAACAATATTCAAAGTAAACAACACAACATGTCTTAAAAAAAAAAAGAGAAAAAAAAAAGGAAACAGATGCCTAACCTATGAACAGACCTAACTCGCCGGTCAGGCCTTGAGAGCAAACCACATTCTAAAAAAATAACATGTATGTGAAGAAAAATGAAATAAAATGAATACAATCCAAGTAAACAACCCCCCCCTCTCTACTCTCCCCCCCCAAAAAACCCCAATAAAAACAAAACAGATACATAAAAGGCAAGTCATAAAAAAAATCAGATTCAAAATGGGCCATGTTCTGCTAACTTGAGCACACTCACCCATGTGTACATACCCACACATGCAAGCTCACGCACACACTTTCAGTTAGCATATGCACACTGTTACGTTAACATGAAAACCTTTCTGAGAGGCCACACATAGTTTTAACACCAGTAAAAACAAAAACAAACAAAACTAAACAAAACAAAAAAACACGACAACCCCAAACCCAAATTTACAGGAACACCAGGAGCTACATCCCTACCTCGGCAGTGTCTGTCTGGCGTGGCTGGAAGGGTCTGTCTCGCGTGGAGTGGAAGTGGAGGGGGGTGCTCTCCCCCTTGTCACCGCACATGACCAGCACCAGGTCTGTCCCCTCCCCACTCACACCCCCCTCCCCCGTCACCACCTCCACCGACCACTGGCCACCTGTACCAGTCACACACACACAAACATTTCTGTGTAACCCTTTCTGACCTCAGCTTTCAATAAATCAATCAATCAATTAATCGCTTTCAAGTCTGAAACACACAGTGTACAGAAATTTGCCTTCAGGCTCATCATAAGACAGGAACAAAAAAGCTACAGAATTTTGCCTGGGACAACAACCCTTTTGTTGCGGTAGGTTCTTTTACAAGCGCTAAGTACATGCTACACACACAGGATCTTGGTTTATCATCTCACCCAAACGGCTAGCATCCAGACCACCCACCAGAGGTCTAGTGGATGGGGAGACAATACTACTGAGCGTAGGATTCGATCCCATAAGCTCAGATTCTCTTGTTTCGTATGTGGACAAATTGCCACTAGCCACCACACACCACTATGTACTAGTACAAATGATGCATGCGCTCCACACCTCAACCTGAACACACAAATAAAGGAAACAGACAGGTAAAAAAAAACCTGAGTGTGTATGTGTGCAAAACTTAAACCTGACTGAATGACACGGGAAACGAATGATGAGCGCCCACTGGCAGCCGCGAGTCGGCTCTACCCAGGTAGGCAGCCTGTTGTGAAAATGACCCTGTGTTTGTAAAGTGCAAAGAGCTTGGTCTCCGACTGAGGGTAGGCGCTTTATACACATCCACACCATTCACCAAAACCAACAGCAGAGAGCACTGACCGCTAGTGGGCAGGTCATCCACCTGATGTGCAGGAACGGCTACTGGGGCGGGCCAGGAGGAGATAACTGGTATGGTCACGTCCACCTCCTTCGTCTCATCCCTCTCCTCCCCCACAGCACTGCACACAGGTCACACACACACATGTGTACATCATCATAATGCACACACACACACACACACACACGTCACACACACAGGTCACATGTGTACATCATCATAATGCACACACACACACACACACACACACACAATCACACACACAGGTCACATGTGTACATCATCATAATACACACACACACACACACACACACAGGTCACACACACAGGTCACATGTGTACATCATCATAATGCACACACACACACACACACACAGGTCACATGTGTACATCATTATAATGCACACACACACACACACACACACACACACACACACACAGGTCACATGTGTACATCATTATAATGCACACACACACACACACACACACAGGTCACATGTGTACATCATTATAATGCACACACACACACACACACACACACACAGGTCACATGTGTACATCATTATAATGCACACACACACACACACACAGGTCACACACACAGGTCACATGTATACATCATCATAATGCACACACACACACACACACACACAGGTCACACACACAGGTCACATGTATATATCATCATAATGCACACACACACACACACACACACATTCTCACACAGGTCACACGTGTACATCATCATAACACACACACACACACACACACACACACACACACACACACACACACACAGAGTCACACACAGGTCACATGTATACATCATCATAATGCACACACACACACACACACACACACAGAGTCACACACAGGTCACATGTATACACCATCATAATGCACACACACACACAGTCACACACAGGTCACATGTGTACATCATCATAATGCACACACACACACACACACACACACACACAGAGTCACATACAGGTCACATGTATACATCATCATAATGAATGAACACACACACACACACACACACAGACACACACACACACAAATATTCACACACAGATTACATGTACACATCATCATAAACAACATCAGTGTTCTCTCCGGATGTAAGGATTGAATCCTGCAACAAAAACACCAAACAACATAACGAGGACTCACTTGCTCCAGATGAAGACGTGGGTGAGGGGGGAGAAGAGCCCTGGACGCACCTTCACCTGACTGAGCTGCCACACTTTACCTGGGCCCTTCGTCACCACCACCTTCTCCAGGTCGCCAAGGTCCACCGCCTCCACCACAAACACGTCCGTCTGCACCACACAAACCACTCTAATGGTAAGAGAGAGAGAGAGAGAGATAAGAGAGAGAGAGAGTGTGTGTGTGTGTGAAGGTTTCCAGTTTCAGTTTGAAGGTGTCAAAGTGTGCAGACTGATCCATTTATGCTACACCACATCTTTAAAAACAACAACAACAACAAAAACAACAACAACAACAACAACAAAAAAGATGCCTGATTTGCCCATAAACCCAATGCACAAATCACGCCTTGAGAGCATATCCTAGTATCTATAAAACAAAAAACAACAACAACAATAAACAAGAGAGGCAAGGCCTTCAAGACTCACTTGTGATACACTTAAAAAAAAAAAAAAAAAATTTAATCGTTAAAATGTGTTCTGTATTTGTTATTATAATGCTTTGGGTTAAAAAAAAGAAGTCCTAACCAGATTCGAACCCCGCGTGTTCAGGTGAGAAGAAACTGTCTTACCCATTACACTATCGTGGCTCCTTAACTGACGTTCTAAAATTTAATATTTGAACATACTTTTTTAAAGGGCGATAAATCAATTGCGGTATTTGCAGTGAGAACGCTGTTTAAATCATATTATTCTGGTGTATCTTGGGCATTCAAAAAATCTTTAAGGGCAATAAAAAATTCTTTATAAGTCCGCGGTATAGGAGACGTGGCTATCACCGCAATCACACTGCAACATTTAGCCGTTTTCTTTAGATCTAGAAAGATGTACAAGTTTAGTTACACCCGCCGGGAATGTAGTATGACACGGTTGATTCAATTTCTCTTTTATGTTCATTCTAGTTTTATAGTTTTAAAGTTGATAAGAAAATTTAGTATTCTGTTAAACTAATAACATGTACAGCCAAGTACAAGTACTTCTAAACGTCGTATGAAGTGAAAAGGACTTCATTTTGAGAAAAGTCAAGACTGGAAATTTTTTCGTTTCATCAATTCAAGGGTATTAACTCGCATGGTTTATTATTTTTAACTGTGAATTCCGGCTGATTCTGTGGATATTTTTATGGCAACTTTCCATCACATGTTATCGTGTATTGTCCATTGAATATAGGATTGAACGGGCAGGTCAACAACTTGATACAAAATGGCGTCGTTCGCGTTCGCGAAGAATATGAGCACGCGCTTTAAATGTGTATAAATAAGTGTACGCAACCTTCAGGGCTCAGCCAATAGATCTATGAAGTCCACTTGTTTTATTGATTTTAATATTTTCCGAAAAAGACCACTTGGGCGAATGAACATAGTGAAAGCCCTGTACACTGAGAGTAAAGCACACAAGCTTTTTATGTATTAAGTATAATTTCAAAATGTAATGTTTAAGATGAGAAAGATCGGTTTAAAGCAAATTAAGTCCCCTAGCATTAATTACTGAGTAAGTTCCCTTTTTTACTATCTGCACCAAAACATTTGCAAAATAAATAAAACTTCCATGCTTAGCAAAAGAAGTTCCTGTTTGAACAAAAAATGATAATAATGACTGTTCTTGTTGTTGTGTCAGAATATCAGATCAAAGTGCCAAGTTTAGAGAATACAAAAAATATAAATATAACAGTAAATGCAGTTTGCATATAATTTGGCTTCTTTTTTTAATTTTTTGTGCCCATCCCAGAGGTGCAATATTATTTTAAACAAGATGATTGGAAAGAACTGAATTTTTTTCCAATTTTTATGCCTAATTTGGTGTCAACCAACAAATTATTTGCAGAGAAAATGTCAATGTTAAAGTTTACCACGGTGGTGGTGTGTCCATCGAGATCGATGATGACCATCGTTGTCATCCAGATGGGGGATGGGGGATGGGGGGAGGGTGGTGGTGGGGTGGGGGAAAGGATGCTCATGAATCTATCTGTGAGTGCGCAGATGGCTGAATAGTCCAATCTGCGCACGAAATGTTCGCTGACAGTTGGGGCAGACAAAGACAGGCATATCATTGTCAGGGAGCTTGTTTGCCCGTGACTTTCTGGCCTGCCTCTTCTCAACAGCTGCAGCAGTCCTGTTGGCCTCGCACAACCTGGCGCCTTTGTGCACAGCAGCGCGCCATTTGTCACGGTCCACTGCAGATTCCTCCCAGGAGTCAGGGTTGATATCAAACGCTTTCAGAGAGACTTTCAGAGTATCTCTGAAGCACTTCTGACCTCCGTGTGATCTCTTCCCTTGTTGCAGCTCACCATAGAAGAGCCTTTTGGGCAGCCGATGGTCTGGCATGCGCGCCACGTGTCCAGCCCAGCGAAGCTGGGACTGCATCAGGATGGTGAAGATGCTGGGAAGGGTGGCTTTTGCGAGCACCTCTGTGTCTGGGGTCTTGTCTTGCCACTTGATGTTCAGTAGCTTCCTTAGGCATGTTGTGTGGAAGTGGTTCAGCTTCTTGGCATGTCGTTGGTACACTGTCCAAGTTTCGCAGGCGTACAGTAGTGTGGGGAGAACTACTGCTCTGTAGACCTTTAGCTTGGTCTCAAGACTAATGCCTCTTCTGTTCCAGACATTTGCATTGAGTCTACCAAAAGTTGCGCTTGCTCTTGCAATCCTGACGTTCACTTCATCGTCGATGGTCGCATTTCGTGACAGTGTGCTGCCAAGGTATGTGAACCACTCCACCGCACTGAGTCTCTGACCGTTGACTGTGATGTTGGGCTCAACGTAGGGTTTCCCTGGGGCTGGCTGATGGAGAACTTCAGTTTTCCTCGTGCTGATGGTAAGGCCGAAGTTCCTGCTGGCAGTGGCAAACTTGTCGACGCTGAGTTGCATGTCAGCTTCAGATCCAGCGTTGAGGGCACAATCATCAGCAAACAAAAAGTCTCTGATGATGTCTGTCATGACCTTCGTTTTTGCTTGAAGCCTTCTGAGGTTAAACAGCTTGCCATCTGTTCGGTACTTTAGGCCGATTCCAACATCGCCATCTCTGAAGGCATCAGTAAGCATTGCAGAGAACATGAGGCTGAACAGCGTTGGAGCCAGGACGCAGCCTTGCTTGACACCATTTGTGACAGCAAAAGGAGCAGATGTTTCACCATTGTCCTGGACTCGAGCCTGCATGCCTTCATGGAATTGGCTGACCAAGGAAATAAATTTCCGAGGGCATCCGTACTTGGCCATGATCTTCCACAGTCCCTCTCTACTCACGGTGTCGAAGGCCTTAGTGAGGTCGACATAGGTGGAGAACAGATCAGCATTTTGCTCCTGACATTTCTCTTGCAGCTGCCTTGCAGCAAACACCATGTCAGTGGTTCCGCGCTCTTTCCGGAATCCACATTGGCTCTCAGGCAAATGACCTTGGTCAAGGTGTGCTGTGAGGCGGTTAAGTAGGATCCTGGCAAGTATCTTGCCTGCGATGGAGAGCAAGGAAATGCCCCGATGGTTATCACAGGCTTGCCGGTTCCCCTTTCGCTTGTACAAGTGAATGATAGATGCATCTTTGAAATCCTGGGGGATCGTCTCTTCTTTCCACATGAGTGAGTACAGCTGATGAAGCTTCTCAGTCAGCACAGTGCCTCCATCCTTGTAGACCTCTGCTGGTATGGAGTCTGAGCCAGGTGCTTTGCCACTGGATAGCAGACGGATTGCTTTCTGGGTCTCAAGAAGTGTTGGCGGATCGTCCAGTGCTTCGTTGGTGGGGACTTGTGGGAGACGGTCTATGGCTTCATCATTTATGGAGGAAGGGCGATTTAAGACACTGTTGAAGTGCTCAGCCCATCGTTCGAGAATGTTCTCCTTCTCGGTGATCAAGGTATTCCCATCTGCACTGAGGAGGGGGGATGATCCTGAGGATGTGGGGCCATAGACTTCTTTTAAGGCATCATAGAACCTCTTCATATCGTGCCTGTCAGCATATCCCTGGATCTCATCAGCTTTGTCACTCAGCCACTTATCCTGCATCTGGCGTAACTTTTGCTGAACAGTCCTGCGGATGGCATTGTATGCATCCTTTTTTGATGTGGACTTTGGGTTGCTCAGGTGGGCTTGATGCAGACGGCGTTTCTCATCCAGAAGCTGCTTGATTTCATCACAGTTTTCATCAAACCAGTCTTTGTGCTTTCTGGTCATGGGTCCAAGGGTCTCTGAAGCTGTACTATAGATCAGCTCACGCAGGGTCCTCCAGTCAGACTCCACATTCTGGTTGTCCAGAGAGGCGGATTCCAGACGATCTTCCAGCAGCTCCACAAAGGACTGTTTGATGGTGATGCTTTTCAGCTTAGCGATGTTGAGCCGTTTTGGAGCCTTCTGGCCTTGGGGGCGTCTCTTGGGCTGGATTCGAATATTCAGCTTCGAGACTACAAGGCGATGGTCTGTCCAACACTCGGCGCCGCACATGGTCTTTGTTACACGTACATCTTGCCTATCCCTTTTCCTGACGATGACATAATCGATGAGATGCCAATGCTTTGAGCGAGGGTGCATCCATGACGTCCTGTTACGGGTAGGGAGGCAGAAAACTGTGTTGGTTGTCAGCAGTTCGTGCTCTGCACAGGTCTGAAGCAAAAGCAATCCATTTGGGTTGCAGTGACCCACACCGTGCTTTCCAATCACTCCATCCCAGGAGATGTAGTCAGAGCCAACTCTAGCATTGAAGTCCCCAAGAATGATGAGCTTGTCTGCTTTAGGGATGGCAGCAATGACAGAGTGAAGGTCCTCGTAGAAGTTCGCCTTCACTTCATCCGGGTTGGTCATGGTTGGGGCGTAGGCACTGACAATGGTGAGGTGCTTCTGGCCAGATGCCAGTGGGAGTTTCATGGTCATAAGCCTATCGTTGACTCCCTTTGGGATTCCAGCTAGCTTGCTGACAAGTGCTGTTTTTACTGCAAAACCAACGCCAGCCTCACGTCGCTCTTTGCTTCCTCGTCCACTCCAGAAGAAGGTGTAACCAGATCCCCATTCACAGAGCTCGCCTTCGCCTGCAAGCCGAGTCTCACTCAAGGCTGCGATGTCGATGTTGTATCTGGCGAGTTCGGATGCAACTAGTGCTGTTCTCCTTTGGGGTCTGTCTGCGTTATCTCTGTCCAGGAGAGTCCTTATGTTCCAAGCACCAATGGTGAGAGGAATGATCCTTGTTTTTTTCTTTTCTTTCTCTTTGTTTCGACCGCTGATGTAGGGTCCCCGCCAGCTGCGGTATGCTGGCCAGGGTGATATGGAGCAGGCAATTTTTAGGGCACCTTTTCTAGCCCCTTCCTCATGCCAGGGAGGTGAGCAGTGCATTCCTAAAGAGGGCTGCTCAGACGCTCAGACGGCTGCCGAGCTCCATCGCTGCTCCTGTCGACGAAGAACGACCCTATGGCCTGAGCCGCCTGCGTGCAGGTCTGCGGCTGCGACTGCCAGTGTACCCACACCTGTCGTTTCGTCGCTCGCCTGTCGCCACAGGACTTGGGGGTGATGAAATGATGATGGATGAAAGGTCATTTTGGATGACTGATGACTTGCGCGATGAGTTTGTTTAAAGTGAAGAGGAGTTGCGCAACGTCGACCTCACTCTCTCGTCCGGGTCCACCAATTTCCAGTGGCAAGACTAAGTCGAGACGACTGGAGGATGAGCACGGATGCAGTGGATGACCAAGATATCCTTTCGGTGTCTCATCTTGCTCTCTGCACTCCACAGTGCGTTGCTGTAACCGCCTTCCTCTCCGTTGAACCGATAGGTTTCTTCTGCAGATTCTGCCGGATCCAGACTTCGCATACATGGGTAGACACACCCCGGGGGCCAACTGCGTGTGGCATGCACACAGCACAGTGGAGCTAGATGGCCGTCGGTGGCTCTCCTGAGCCGACGCCCTTTTATGGATCTCCATAAGGGTGTCTAGCCATCCGCCTCACCAGTCCCAGAAGGGAGCGGTGGAAGTGCCGGTTTAGTCGTCGGCAACCCGACCCTGAACAGGTTGTACTGGATTACAGGTTACCAGTAGCAGATCTAATGACCTGACCTGACATCCGGACACACAGACACAGACACACACACAGACAACCAAACACCGGGTTAAAACATAGACTCACTTTGTTTACACAAATGAGTCAAAAACCGAAATGAACTGAATAATCAAAAACAGTCAACAAATAAGTAAATACATTAAGATTTTCTGAACCCCTCTCCACAATAAAAAGCCTGGATTTAACCTACTTCTCTACTTTCTGAACCCCTCTCATCAAATCAAAACCCGGATTCAACCTGCTCCTTTCCTTTCTGAACCCCTCTCAACAATACACAACCTGGATTTAACCTGCTCCTTTCTGAATCCCTATCAACAATACACAACCTGGATTTTTTTTTTTTTTTTTTTTTTGCTGCTCCATCATCTGCGCCGTTTCAGTGGCATTACTCCCACGCCGCTCATTTAGATTCCCCCATACACGGCCACACCCGGGTTCGTCCGTTGCAGTTCCAGCGTCGGCAGTCCACAGGGAACCATCGATGTTAGGTTGCCTGGAGGCCACACACCAGAGGAGACCCTGCACTGCTGCTGAGTCACTTCGGTGGTGTTCAGTGGTGCCTGTTCTATTTTAACTTACTTAGGACACCACCTACTAAGCCCCCTACTAACGACAATAATGGCTTAGTCGCGGAGCCAGACTGAGTGAGCGTCTCTCCCAGAGTGGAGACCGCCACCACGTCCCTCAAACAACAGCCCCCCATGAATCTGCCGACACCGCCGACATTGACAGGGTTCACCCCAAGCACGGAAGTGGAGGGGTATCGAAACTGAGGTCACCATGAGAGCAGGGCATGAAAGGCCAGAGACTTTGAGACTATTTTGTTTTATACTGATGACGATGAAGGAGGAGGAGGATGACGATGATGATGACGATGTTGCTATGGAGGTCCATTTTGGTTTGGGACTGCGTGACAAGGCTGTACTCTACGCTTCCGGTCATAATGATATCCCGGCGTTAACCAGGCCCAAGAGATACAGACACTTGCAGTGTTGGTCAGGTAATTAGAGCAACACACCCAAAGACGCATCCTTGAAGTGGACAACACTCGACTGTGTGGTCCCAGTCTCCACATTTAAGCCCACAGCACACTCAACTCTGGGTAGGAGCCGGCCACGGGCCGAAAACCCCACCTCCGCTGGGGTTCGAACCCGCGTCCTCCCAGCCGTCAGTCCGTGACGCTAACCACTTCGCCACGGCGGCTGGTACACAACCTGGATTTAACCTGCTCCTTTCTGAGTCCCTATCAACAATACACAACCTGGAGTTAACCTGCCCTACTTTCTGAATCCCTATCAACAATACACAACCTGGATTCAACCTGCTCCTTTCTGAACCCCTCTCAACAATACACAACCTGGATTCAACCTACTCCTTTCTGAACCCCTCTCAACAATACACAACCTGGATTCAACCTACTCCTTTCTGAACCCCTCTCAACAATACACAACCTGGATTCAACCTGCTCTACTTTCTGAATCCCTATCAACAATACACAACCTGGATTCAACCTGCTCCTTTCTGAATCCCTATCAATAATACACAGCCTGGATTTAACCTACTCTACTTTCTGAACCCCTCTCAACAATACACAACATGGATTCAACCTACTCTACTTTCTGAACCCCTCTCAACAATACACAACCTGGATTTAACCAACTCTACTTTCTGAACCCCTCTCAACAATACACAAACTGGATTTAACCTACTCTACTTTCTGAACCCCTCTCAACAATACACAAACTGGATTTAACCTACTCTACTTTCTGAACCCCTCTCAACAATACACAAACTGGATTTAACCTACTCTACTTTCTGAACCCCTCTCAACAATACACAACCTGGATTTAACCTACTTCTCTACTTTCTGAACCCCTCTCAACAATACACAACCTGGATTTAACCTACTCCTTTCTGAACCCCTCTCAACAAATCACAACCTGGATTTAACCTACTTCTCTTCTTTCTGAACCCCTATCAACAATACACAACCTGAATTTAACCTACTCCTTTCTGAACCCCTCTCAACAATACACAACCTGGATTTAATCTACTACTTTCTGAACCCCTCTCAACAATACACAAACTGGATTTAACCTACTCTACTTTCTGAACCTCTCTCAACAATACACAACCTGGATTTAATCTACTACTTTCTGAACCCCTCTCAACAATACACAACCTGGATTTAACCTACTTCTCTACTTACTGAACCCCTCTCAACAATATCTGGATTTAACCCACTTCAGTCCTTTCTGAACCCCACTCAACAATACACAACCTGGATTTAACCTACTTATCTCCATTGTGACTGCCTTTTAACAATACAAAAACTGGATTTATTAACCTACTTCTCTACTTTTTGAAACCCCTTTCAGCCACAGAAAACCTGGACTACTTTATGTCCCCCTTTCAGTCATACATCTCATCTCATCTATCCCTTGACCCGTGGGTGGGTCGTTGGGGCACCATGGATGACTGCCTGGTCAGCTCGCGCCACCTGCCTCGGTCCTCGGCAGCCCTTTGAGTTGTGGCAAATGGCAGGCCCGTCCACTCTTTGATGTTGTCCTCCCACCGCTTTCTGTCTGCCTCTCTTCCTCCTTCCTTGTACGGTACCCTGCAGGATGATCTTGGCTAGGCCGTCTGATCATGTGACGTGTCCATACCAGCGGAGCTTGCGTTCCTTCACTGTGGTTAGCAGGTCTTTGAATGGGCCAATGGCGTTTTGGACTCTTCTTTTCACTTCCTCATTTGTGATGTGGTCTTTGTATGTAATGTTCAGGATCTTGCGGAAGCATCTCATTTCCACGGCCTGGATTCTTCTCTGGAGTTCTGCAGTGAGGGTCCAGGATTCGCAAGCGTATAGAAATATTGAGAAGATGAGGGAGCGCATTAGTCTGATTTTGGACGAGAGGGAGATCTTTTTGTCCTTCCATATAGTCTTCAATCGACTCAGTGCGGCAGTAGTCTGCGCGATTCTGGACAGGACCTCTGGTTTCGAACCCTCGTCTGACACAATGGCACCCAAGTATTTGAAGGAGGAGACTTCTTCCAGTCATACAAAACCTGGATTTAACTCTTATCTCCACCATGCAAAACCTGACATCAACTGCCCTCCTTTCTGTCCCCCTCTCTGTATGTGTTTGAAGCTTTCAAAAGAGACATCTGGATTTTGGTAAACTCACACACAATTAATTTAAGAAACCTTGACAAATCAAAACGGACTTCAAAGTTAGTAGTACTTCCTAAAATGGTTGAAGAACGGATTTTCAGTTAGTGAAGTAACAGAATTTATGCTGTTACTTATGTACATATGTATCGAGTGCATGAGCAATTGTTAGCATGTGCGTGTGATAATGAATATGTGAATCCATAAATTGCACTGTTGTGCATACATGTATCAGCATTTTAGTTTGGATGCGTACTGATACTTTCTGAATATTTTACCAAAGTTTACCATTTGTCTTTACCACATGTCTAAAGTCTCCTCATCTCTGTGACAAGGGCATATGGCCCAGTGCATTAAAATCACCAGAGTATAATAATAATAATAATAATAGTGTGGAGGCTTATATAGCACGGTTCCCCGCTTTCATGAGCAGGCTCACCGTGCTTTACAGTAAAAACAGACATGTAACATTTTGAAATATTACAGAAAAACATGACTTAAAACAATTCACCACCCACATATCATTCACAGCACAAAAAATGGTACATCGCGCGCACACACACACACACACACACACAACCACCAACACCACCACCAATAAATCTACCTGAAAGTTAAAAACGACACAGAGAATCAATAGAGATAAAAAAAACAACAACAAAAAACAAAAACTGTGATGATCTACACATTGTACTCACGAAACAAAAATCATCTACTCGAGTAAACTAAAACATCAAAGACACTTCGCGTAAAAGTAAACAATTTCTTCTTCTTTGTTCATGGGCTGCAACTCCTGCTTTCACTCATATGTACACAAGTGGGCTTTTATGTGTATGACCGCTTTTTACCCTGCCATGTAGGCAGCCATACTCTGTTTTCGGGGGTGTTCATGCTGAGTATTGAAAATTAAACAACAAACTATGAGTCTCACACCACTGACCTGTCCAGCCTGGAAGGGGGGTGACCTGCCGGAGGAGGGGCGCACCAGTCTGCGGCGCCCAGAGTCTCCGTTCTTCCCGTATAGGTTGACGAAGACAGCGGCGTTGGTGCCCGCCCCCTTTCCCCCTTCTGTCTGCACCGTCACCTCATACTGCACCACTGGGGACAGGGAGGGAGCACATCATGCACACACACACACACACACACACACACACAGCAAGCTGTGTTAGTCACAAAACACATTCCTGTATGAAATCATGCACATAATCATACTGCAACACACACGCATAAAGCGACTGATTGATTGATAGGGAATCTTTTATGTAGCGCCTATCATCCGTCAAAGACCCAAGCTCTAAGCGCTTTACAAACATGGAGTCATTTGCACAACAGGCTGCCTACCTGGGTAGAGCCAACAGAGGGCTGCCCTTTGGTGCTTACCATTCCTTTCCTGAGTCATTCAGTCAGGTTTCTATCTCTCTCACACACACACATATGCATATGTGGACACACACACACACACACACGCACATACACACACACACACACACATACTAGAGAGGATTTTACTGAAAAATTTTGCCAGGGATAACTCTCTTGTTGCCATGGGTTCTTTCACGTGTGCTACGTGCATGTTACAAACAGGACCTATGTCCACCGTCTCATCCGAATGATTGAGAGGAGGTACGTGAAACAGACACAAAGCCTGGAACCCAACACATGCTAGACTTACAAGAAAAACCCAAACATATCTAAGAGTCTGTCAAACACTGAAGCATGCACACACTGTCAATCACAAGGAAAACACGCAGACAATGGATTGTGTTTGACCATGTCTTTTTGCATCTACCTGATTCCTTTTTTTTTCTCTGTGGTCTTGTTTGCAATTGTGGCCACAATGGAAAAAAACAACATTAAGTTGTTGGTGTTGTTCATTTTGACATACTACATGCTTGTTTGATTTTGCACTGATTTTGAAGAGGAATGTAGACAACACTGTTGAAAGAGACTCAGTATAACAGACAAGAATGTGGCATTAGAAAGTTGGCCAAGAATGTAATGGATTTACAAGAGCGTATTGTGTAAAATATCAACTTATTTATTATTATCACTGCTACTATTACGTTCTCTCTGAAGTGTTTCAATGAGCATTTCATGAGCATCTTATGCATCATCAGATGTTTTTTCACCCTAATCCGAAACAGCTGAAAAACAACAAAAAAAACCCTCTATAATTCGAAGACAGGCTATGAAAAGGGGAAAGACAGACACACAGACAAATAAACAGAAAAAGATACAAAATGAACCCTCCCCCCAACCCCCCA
>NC_134878.1:50787380-50882380 GCF_041734735.1 Babylonia areolata
AAGGCGCAAAATTGATTAACCCTTTCACCACCAGTCAGTTTAGAGCACAAAATTCCCTTGTGGTATAAACACAAAAAAGACAGTGGCTAAGAACAGCTGGGGATTCCCCCTGCAATGTATAGAAAATATGGCCTGTCCTACCACCGAACATTAAGAGCAGTTAGGTTCATAGATAACAGACCAATGAATGGTCACCTTTCAGTGACATGGGTCCTCTACCATGCATGTGCATAAATGCGAGCTTGGCGGTGAAAGGGTTAAGTCAACTGTAAGCGCACAGACAAAAAAAAAGAGAAAAAAAAAGAATGACCTAAAAAATCATCAGTCTTTCCTCAGCAGGAAGAGATAAATATACTCCCTGAGAGGCACACCCCTGAAATACAACACAGCATTGTTTACACACACCACAAGACTGACCTCAAACTGATACTCCAAGAGGGGCACTGAAATATTTACAAAAGACACAACTCAGAACTCAAAAAGTTTTTTTATTCAGTGATTAAGATTTTAGGCATGTCACATTCTTCCAATCTGTCCTTGCTAATCTGCATCAATTACAATAACACATATATATTCAATGGAAAGGGGAGAAAGAAAGAAGAAAAAAAACAACAGAAAGAAGTCCTGCAGAAGGAATGTAATAAAGAACACACACACACACACACACACACACACACTGACAGATGGATAAGAGAGAGAGGGGGGGGGGGGGGGGGGGAGGGGAAGAGAAATATGTCATCAGTATTGACAACAATGGTTTCTCCAGTCAATGGGAAACCATTTACAGCTTAGTTTTCAGTGAAGGACTATGACTCTCAAACTAGGAGGCAAAATTGCACTGGCTCTTAGTGCTGCAGCCTTGTGGGCTAGTTAGCCTTTGGGAACCATCCCAACGCCGACTGTCCTAAAAAACCCTCTTGGCCGAGAGAGTGGGGATGTACTTGGGCAAGGCACTCTCCACTATAATCAAATTCTAGCCCAAATAGTCGGAACAGCAGTTGCCTCCTCTGCTGTTCTGATGGTCATAGTCGGACATGACTGACTATAATATATACATCGACAACCTGATGACAAAAGACAGCATTGTCTACACACACCACAAGACTGACCTCGAATGTGTCGGTCTTCCCCAGCAGGAAGAGGTCACGGTTGGGGTCATCCAGATGCAGGGGCCCCTTGGCGCCACGTGTGCCGTACACCACGATGGACACCTGCTCTGGCAGCGTGATGGCCATCAGGCTGCTGTCCAGCTGGTCCTCTGCTGCCATCGTCACACTCACCCTCCACACGCCCTCTGCAAAAGGGTTGGTGGTGTACTCTCTCAACTCTCAATGGTGTAATGATACTCTCTCAGTACTGTTAACTGTGTGATGAATCTTTTGTAGTTATTTGTTCTTGAGTTTTTGTTTGTTTGCTTCTTGTTTTTCTTTTTGTTTTGGCTTGTTGTTGCTGTGGGTTTGGGTTGGTTTTTTTTGGCGCTTTTTTATTTTTTATTTTTATCTTATAAGTTATGAAATAGAAATACCCTTGCAAATCAATTGCCACTATAGTACCCTGCAATAGTTGAATGTGTTAATGCTATATTTCACATACAGTGCTATGTATGAACAGTGCAAAATTCTGGTAATGATGATGATGGTGTTTCTCATTTGAGAAATACAACCTTCAATGCAAGGGGAAAAACAAAACAGAAAAAACTTTAAGTGGTTTATTTCTGAAAGGGTAGGTGGGGTACTCTCCGAACTCTAAGTGGTTTACCTCTGAAAGGGGTGGCGGTGTACTCACTGAACTCTGAGTGGTTTACCTATGAAAGTGGTGGCGGTGTACTCTCTAAACTCTGAGGAGTTTAACTCTGAAAGGGTTGGTGGTGTACTCTGTGAAGTGTGAGTGGTTTATCTCTGAAAGGGCTTGTGGTGTACTCTCTGACCTCTGAGTGGTTTACCTCTGAAAGGGTTGGTGGTGTACTCTCTGAACTCTGAGTGGTTTATCTCTGAAAGGGTTGGTGGTGTACTCTCTGAACTCTGAGTGGTTTACCTCTGAAAGGGTTGGTGGTGTACTCTCTGAACTCTGAGTGGTTTATCTCTGAAAGGGGTGGTGGTGTACTCTCTGAACTCTGAGTGGTTTATCTCTGAAAGGGTTGGTGGTGTACTCTCTGAACTCTGAGTGGTTTATCTCTGAAAGGGTTGGTGGTGTACTCTCTGAACTCTGAGTGGTTTATCTCTGAAAGGGTTGGTGGTGTACTCTCTGAACTCTGAGTGGTTTATCTCTGAAAGGGTTGGTGGTGTACTCTCTGAACTCTGAGTGGTTTATCTCTGAAAGGGTTGGTGGTGTACTCTCTGAACTCTAAGTGGTTTATCTCTGAAAGGGTTGGTGGTGTACTCTCTGAACTCTGAGTGGTTTACCTCTGAAAGGGTTGGTGGTGTACTCTCTGACCTCTGAGTGGTTTACCTCTGAAAGGGTTGGTGGTGTACTCTCTGACCTCTGAGTGGTTTACCTCTGAAAGGGTTGGTGGTGTACTCTCTGAACTCTGAGTGGTTTACCTCTGAAAGGGTTGGTGGTGTACTCTCTGAACTCTGAGTGGTTTACCTCTGAAAGGGTTGGTGGTGTACTCTCTGAACTCTGAGTGGTTTACCTCTGAAAGGGTTGGTGGTGTACTCTCTGAACTCTGAGTGGTTTATCTCTGAAAGGGGTGGTGGTGTACTCTCTGAACTCTGAGTGGTTTACCTCTGAAAGGGGTGGTGGTGTACTCTCTGAACTCTGAGTGGTTTACCTCTGAAAGGGTTGGTGGTGTACTCTCTGAACTCTGAGTGGTTTATCTCTGAAAGGGTTGGTGGTGTACTCTCTGAACTCTAAGTGGTTTATCTCTGAAAGGGTTGGTGGTGTACTCTCTGAACTCTGAGTGGTTTATCTCTGAAAGGGTTGGTGGTGTACTCTCTGAACTCTAAGTGGTTTATCTCTGAAAGGGTTGGTGGTGTACTCTCTGAACTCTGAGTGGTTTACCTCTGAAAGGGTTGGTGGTGTACTCTCTGAACTCTGAGTGGTTTACCTCTGAAAGGGGTGGTGGTGTACTCTGAATTCTGAGTGGTTTATCTCTGAAAGGGCTGGTGGTGTAGTCTGAACTCTAAGTGGTTTATCTCTGAAAGGGCTGGTGGTGTAGTCTGAACTCTAAGTGGTTTATCTCTGAAAGGGTTGGTGGTGTAGTCTGTGAACTCTGAGTGTTTTTCTGATTAGGCCTTTTCTGCCCTTGGCAATATTGTAATGAATTATACAGTTTTACTCTTTTGTCACAACAGATTTCTCTGTGTGAAATTCGGACAACGAAAGTGCCACCCTTTTCTTTCCCTGCCTGCAAGTGTATTTGTTTTCCTATCGAAGTGGATTTTTCTACAGAATTTTGCCAGGAACATCCCTTTTGTTGCCATGGGTTCTTTTACATGCTTTAAGGGCATGCTACACATGGAACCTCGGTTTGTCATCTTATCCAAATACTCGCATACTAGACCACCACTGAAGGTCTAGTGGAGGGGGATAAAGCATGGAATTCGATCTAGCGCACTCAGATTCTCTTGCTTCCTAAGTGGGCGTGTTACCACTAGGCCATCACTCCACTTATGTGGGGACTCACAGGTTAACTCTTTCCGGACGAAGGAATGCTCACGCATTCCTACACAAAACGTATTCGGTTTCGGACGAAGGAATGGAATAGCATTCTCCGAAAGTAAAATTCCATCATGTGCTGTACACGTGATTTTGTGATTAGCCAAGCAGAGTGCGCTATTCTGGGTCACTCCACAATCGAACAGTATGATTGGTTAATATGGGATGTGTGGCCTGTCTCGCACACACGCTGACAAAGTCACTGACCGGTCGTCTGCTCGCGTGCCAGCCTGTTAGCAAAGCGGCCTCTTCTCGGAATGTTGTGAAGCGAACAAAGCAGTGACGGCAATGTTTTTGGGTTGCCGAAGTACTTGAAATGCTACAAACTGAAGGGTCGGACATTGAAGAGGTGGATGATGACGAAGAAGAAAGCGAATTTAATGCAGAAAGCGAGCATGGGTATGGTGATTCGGGGTGAAAAATTGGCAGTATTTTCTACATATGGCAAAACTGTAAAAATAAGATGAGAAATTTGATTTTTTTTTACATGTAATAGCTCAACACGTAATAAACCAGTTCTGAAAGTTTCATTTTCTTACACAGTATTTTGTATTTTTCGTAATTTTTTTCCTAACCCTTACAAATGGGCCGTCTGTGGGGAAAAGCAAGGGAGAAAACTTGTCGTCCCGAGTGAGTTAACATCCATTTTGAAGAACAACACTCATATATGAGAAGCACAGAGAACAAACAAACAAACAATTTTTGCATGTCAATACAAAACTCGTGCAGCATACTCATGGACACATAAAATTCCTCAAAACGGCTCGATGATGTAGCCATGCCATGAAGGTGTTGGGTATCTGTGTAACCAGTGTAGGGTAGGGTCTGTGTGAGTGGGGGTGTGGGGTGCCGTGGGGGGGAGTGGGGAGGGTAAGATTATGTGTGCTTGAGGGGCATGCTTTGAGGGTGTTGATGTGTGTTCACAAGTGTTTTGGACAGGGTGTGTGTGTGTGTGTGTGTGTGTGTGGAGGGGTGTGTGGGGTAAGAGGGTGTGTTTAAAAAGGTGTGTGTGCAATGGGGGAAGGGGTATGTGTGTGGGTGTTTGTGTGCTACATGTAAGTGGGGCTGAGGTGGGTAGGGGGGTGAGTGGGTTGGAGGGTGTTTGTATGTGCGTGGGTATGAGTACATGTATGTGTGTTTAGGAGGGTGGGTGCAAATGTGCATGTGTATGTTTTGTGTATGTGTGTGTCCATGCATGCACATGTACTCATGAATGTGTGCATATGAATGAATTCATGTAAGTATGTTTGCATGCATATATGTCTCAGTGTGTGTAAAATTTCTTTGATAAAATATACTGGTGGAAATATATTGGTGTTACCACACACACACACACATATATATATTGATAGTAAATCCTGAGTTAAAAAAACTGTAACCACAAACCTGTAGTGTTCAGTGGATGATGCATACTATGCTATTATAGAGTGAACAATGAATCCAAGCCCAGATGTCTTCCTTTTCCATAAAGCAGTGGGGAAAAAAAAAGTGTCTTCTTCTTCTTCTGCGTTCGTGGGCTGCAACTCCCACGTTCACTCGTATGTACATGAGTGGGCTTTTATGTGTATGACCGTTTTTCCCCCCGCCATGTAGGCAGCCATACTCCGTTTTCGGGGGTAAAAAAAAAAAAAGTGTCAAAAAGCAGTCTTGGTTTAACTATTGACCTCTAACACTAATTTGAGCTTGGGGTTGGGTGGTGGTTTTAAAAATCTCTTATAAAAGTCCATTTTAGTGATTCTGTTCCCCCAAAATGTTAATATGCACAGCAAGTGACAGCGCAAAACAGCTGTTTTTGACACTTCTTCCACTTCTTTATGGAAAATAATGACATCGGGGCTTGGAATTATTATATTCACTATATACATATATCACATATTTTTGGTCTGCTTTTAAAAATTTTGTTTTATATCGGACAGAAGCCCCACACACATACTGGATGCAGATTTGTCCACAGCAGCTTCAGAGGGCAGAATGCAGCCTGCAGGGATCAGTTCTCTCATCAGTCGTCGGTCCTCACATCCAGAGTCCAGCCACCTGAAGCCAGACATGACAACACTGACACTGACAGTGCCAACACGTCAGAGGACAATGGCAAACGCCTGCTGAGCATCCATTCATTCATACAAAGTGCGTGGTCCAAGTAATAGAATGATTATACTGCAACACAAATGCTGTGGAACACCATTCATACACAAAGCATGATTCAAGTAACAGAATGAATACATTGCTAAAACAAGTATTGTGGAATACTGCTCACACACTGAGAGCTGGAAAAGCGCTACAATGGTTATAAATGCAAAATAAATGAGGAAGAACACCAATCATACATTTATATTGGCACAAGTAATAAAATGATTACAAATGTAAAACAACTCAACCATTCAGACAGTGAGAGTAGCACAAGAATAAGAATTATAAATAACATTACAAATGAAAAATAAAAACTGGAACACCATTCATACATTGAGAGTGGTACAAAAAAGAACGACTGCAAATGCAAAAGCAAACACTGTGGAACCCCATTCATATATTGAGAATGGAACAAGTAATAAAATAATTACAAATGTAAAACAACTGTGTGGAACACCATTGAGAGTAGCACAAGAATACAAACGATTATAAATGCAAAAAGAAAAAAGAAAAAAAAAAGTGGAACCCTATTCATACACTGAGAATGGCACAAATAATGATGACAAATCCAAAACAAATACTGTGGAACCCCCATTCATACATTGAGAACGGAACAAGAAAGAGAATGATGACAAATGCAAAACAACTGTTGAGGAAGACAATCTATTTGCCAGAGCAGATGACACTTCTGCATCTAAGCATTTCCATCAAGGAGCAGAATTATATTAATCTCCACAGCGGCTCAAAAAAAAAAAAAAAGAAAGAAAAAAGGGGGGAAACAATATATGTCTGCAATGACTGTTATTTATATGCAGTTAGAAAATGTGTATTTCAACATAATTGCAATTGTGTAGCGTCCACCAGCCGTCAAACGAAACAAATGTATTTAATCACATTCCTGAGCACGATATAAGCTATTAGCTTGTTGTTGCTCCGCTGTCTATCTGTACATGTGTGACATATTTACTGAATACAATTTTGTTTAAATCAAGGAGCAGTCCCCAATGTCAGCTCCTTCAGTCGTTTGTTTGGTGTAAATTTCTGTCAGCTTCATCATCATCTTTTTCACTTCAAAGTATACGCTGTCAGTCTAAAGATAGAAATCTCAAACTGTCCTTTTAAAAAAATATTTCTTCAAGGTATTCCTTGACTCTGATCCTTTCACTTTGCAAAAATATTGTGATTGAAAATGCATATACAAGACATAATGTAAGGTACGCATGTCTGTGTGCTTGTTTCAGTCTAGTTATGAATCTTTCTGTCTTTTCAGATGATGGAAAGTGAATTTTAGAAAAAAAACCCAAAAAACAAACAAACAAACAAAAAAAAAACACCCAAACAACAACAACAAAAAACAACCTACAAAAAAGTGGTAAAATTAGTGATAAACATAAACACACAGAGCAAGAAATCTCAGGGAACAATTTGTGTGATCAGACAGCAAATACTTCACTGAAGTGGGATGAAAATACACGCTAAAAAATGTTTGTAGAATGTTTAATGGACTACTGTTTTCCCATAAAATACATGAATATAATATGTTCTGCTGTTATTTGCTATATTTCTTGTGTAAACAAAATTGTCAAAAATAAAATAAAAATGTTCTTCCAATTTTTTTTTAGCATTTCTGAGGTGTGACCTCATACACACCAATCATGTTACTGTCATTTCAGTGTCTTTTAAAAAAAAATCTTCTTCTATATCATTGGATTTATCTAAGTGTAAGTGAGTGAGAGAGTGTGCATGTGTGCATGTGTGTGTGTGTGTGTGTGTGTGTATGCGCGCGCGTGTGAGTGTGAGTGTGAGTGTGTGTGTTTGTGAGTGTGTGTGTGTGTGTGTGTGTGCATATTTGCATATGTGTGAAAGAGAAAGAGAGAGAGAGCCAGATGGAAAGAGCATGAGAGAGAGAGTGAGAGAGAGAGAGAGAGAGAGAGAGAGAGAGAGAGAGAGAGAGAGATGAAATGAAGTGTTTTAATGTTCTTTGGCCATGGGCACACAAATATGGAGGGAAAATCTCACTCATGTGCACACACACACACACACTAAATAAATTAATAAATTAACTAAATAAATAAATATACCTTTATAATGTAGTACAGCCTGCAACAGCATTTAAATCTAATTGCACAAAATGTCCAATCCTCTTCTTTCAGCTTACATTTCTTCCTTAAAATCAGATTTTATAAAGAGAGAGAGAGAGAGGGTAGGGAGAGAGAGAGAGAGAGAGAAAGAGAGAGAGACAGGGAGAGGGAGACAAAGAGAGAGAGAGAGAGGGGGGGGGGAGAGAGAGAGAGAGAGAGAGAGAGACACTGACCTGTTACAAGCAAACACCACCTCAGGCTTTCTGTCAGTGGCTGGAGGATCTAGAGCCTGCACCGTCACCTGTCGGCAGAACCATCCACAGCCCCGCCCACTCTCATTGTGACCAATCAGAATCTTCCTCACATCCCCAAGATACAGGGTCTTCAGCTCAAACTCGTCCGTCTGTTGGAGAACACAAAACACACCTTCAGTAATCTGACTGGTTTAACACAAAAGCAAAAATGAATGACTGAATATGTTTTAAAACAAATTCATTTTTATTCAATCAAATGTCAGCATTAAACGTGAGACTTTTGTATTCCATTTAACAAACCAACCCAATGACTAATTAATTGATCAGATGGTTGGTCAATCTGATATCAGCTGGTCAGCTGATCGATCAATCAACCATTAAGTCAGCCAGCCCAATAATCAATTATGCAACAACAATCAATCAATGAAATAAACAAAAACATGTACAAAAACAAAAAAATAAATATACAAATATCATGTATTTAGTTTTCATCACCGACAATAACCTTTCCCAACAATGAAATAAGCAAGCACAAAACACGCCCTCCCGAAAGAAAAACCCAACACAATGTGTTAGTTTTCTTCACCAACAGTTACCTTTCCCTTTCGAAAGGGGTCTGTGTGAGACTTGGGCTCCGTCAGGACCCTCTCCCCAGTGTCGCCCCACTGACCAATCAGAGTGCAGGAGATCTCTGCCTCTGTGTCTGCCCGCTCCTGGGTCCCAGTGCTCACCCGGACTAGATACTTTGTTTCTGTAATAACGAGGACATTCAATATCAAAGGGAAAAAGCAAGCAGGATGATTTCATTCTGATTAAAAAGAAAAAAAGAAAAAAAAGTGTCTTGTTTATTGTTTTAATCAGAGAAGAAGGTAACATAAGAGTAAAAAACCCTGAATATCTCCAAGAATCAAAATGGCTGCAGACCAGCATATCTAGACTTCTGGGCAAAAGAAAAGAACTGAGACACAAAGCCCACCACTGAGATATTTGAAGCTGTCCATACAATCCTTGGACATGGAATGAGAAGGGATAAAAAAACCAACAACACCCCCCCAAAAAAAAACAACAACAAAAAACAACAACAACAGAATAAGATGTATTTCTTTTGGCTTATCATAACCTATCTGCTTAAGAAAAGCAAATTGACACACCCACCACTCCCAAATTTGTTGACTGTGTTTCAGTTGTTAAAATCAGTCACAAACTGTTTGATGCCGTGCTGAGTGCATTCTTATTATCATAACTATTGGGGACATTTTCAGTGTGTGCAACTATAGAGTACTACACAGTTTTTAGTGACACTAAAAAGATTAAAAGATACCTAAAAAAAAAAAAAAAGAAGAAAAAAAGATACTGAAATAAAATAAAGCTAAACATATCTCATGCGGAAGGCATCCACACACAGTCCCATCTGTAAATATTCATGCACATGTAAAGCGCGTGCGCACGCACACACACACACACACAAATCTAAAACACACACATGCATGCTTACATGCACGCACAAACACACACACACACACACACACACACACACAGAGGTTGAAAACGCCCATGCTCGCACAATCACGTGCACACACACACACACACACAGACCCACATCCACACACACACACAACACACACACACACACACACAGGTTGAAAAAAAAAAACGCCCATGCTAGCACACTCACGTGCACACACACACACACACACACAGAGGTTGAAAACGCCCATGCTCGCACAATCACGTGCACACACACACACACACACACACACACAGACCCACATCCACACACACACACAACACACACACACACACAGGTTGAAAAAAAAAAACGCCCATGCTAGCACACTCACGTGCACACACACACACACACACACACACACACAAGACGCAATACAGTCAGTGAGAGCGCAGGCACTGACCAGGCAGAGGGGCGATGTCTGGCCGAATGGCTGCCAGCTCTGTGGCACCATCTGGTGACTGTGGCGATGATTCCAGCAGCACACGCTGGTCAAAGTGGAACTCCTGGCCAGTGTCCATGTCCCTCAGCTTCAGCTGTTTGTTCAGGGGCACAGCCGCTCTTGGTCACCTTCATCGTGCTTTTTGTGTGCTGTGGTGTGTGTATGTGGGTGGGTGTGTGGAGGGAGGGGGGTGGGAGGAAGCAGGGGGCGGGGGTGGGGGGGAGGCTCTGTGTGTGTGTAAGTGTGTGTGTGTTGTGTCGTGTTGCATTGTGATGTGGTGTGTGTGTGTGTGTGTGTGTGTGTGTGTGTGTGTGTGTGTGTGTGTGTGTGTGTGTTGTGTTGTGTTGTGTTTGACTGTGTGCATGTTTGTGTGTATGTGTACATGTGTGTGTGTGTGTGTGTGTGTGTGTGTTTGTGCGTGTGTCTGTGTGTGTTGTGTTGTGTGTGTTTGTGTTTGTGTGTACATGTTTGTGCGTGCGTGTGTGTGTGTGTGTGTGTGTGTGTGTGTGTGTGTGTGTTGTGTGTGTGTGTGGATGTGGGTCTGTGTGTAAGTGTGTGTGTGTGCATATGTGTGTGTGTGTGTGTGAGTGTGTGAGTGTGTGTGTGTGTGTGTGTGTGTGTGTGTGAGAGAGTGTGTGTGTGCATGTACATGTGTGTGTGTGTGTGTGTGTGTGTGTGTGTGTGTGTGTGTGTGAGAGTGCTGCGCGTGTTTCTGTGCATATTGCATATGTGTGTGCAATGGGGTACATATATGCATTGTGTGTATTGATGTGTGTGTGTGAGCATGCATGTATGTGTGTCTGTGCATGCACAACTGTGCATGCTCATGTCAAGAACATCCTTTGTCTGTGAAAGTCAGCGCTGTGTGTGTGTGCGCGCGCGTGTGTGTGTGTGTTTCTTACTTTCATAGGGAACAGCACTGTGAACAAAGGACCAGAAAAGGAAGCATGCTGACAAAGAGGTCACTCACCCTTTCCATGGTCCATTCCGAGCTGCCGCTTCGATCACTAAACATCAGTCGTATTTTGAACAACGGACCGATCCGTCCTGTGTCAATCTGTTACAGCAGGCAGCGGGAAGAGAAGAGACATATAATAATAACAATAACAACAATAATGATTACAATAATTCTATTGTAACTTTCATTAAAATACAGTAATGCTCAAGGCACATAACATGATATAAAAAAAAAACCACCATAAAAATAATTACCACAAATGATTATTCAGTGACAACTCTCCCCCCCACCTCCATGCATAAAATGCACCTCAACCACAGAGTGAAGATCCAGGCATCATCCACGTGATTGTAATACAAAACACATGCATGCACACTCTGAGATGTGCATGCACATATGTGCATACACGCACTCATGCATAGGGACTCTCACAAACACATTTAACATGCATGCGAGAAAACAGAATTTATAAAAAAGGAAGAAGAAAATCAGTACCTTTCCATTTTTAACAGACTAATTTGTGCATACTCACACACACACCCTATGCCAACACATACATACATAATAATTTCTGGTTTTCAATTGTACCCCTTGACACAAAAGTCATTTGACTCAAACTCAGTTCATTCTAAATTTCATCTAAAGCTGATGAACAAAAATTATGCTGTAGGTAATCCTGTTTAGTTTATAAAACGATAAACATTTTTACAGTAAACCGAACTGTCAGGGAATGAAACATATGATTTTTGTGTGCTCCCTTCTGATTGGTCGGACTGGAGAGTCGGAAGTTGGGATGAGGAGTCAATGGATCGACTTCACTTTCTGGTGTGAGAGAGAGAGATGCGAGCATGAAATTTGTAGAGACAATGCTGTAGAATGAAAGTAGGATGAATGTATTTAAAATTTGAATTTGAAGACTGTTGAGTACCAGTGACCCTCCTTCTGTTATTTTGTTTAGCTGGCTCCCTCCTCAGGATTCAAAATGTAAGTTTTGGTTCTTCGTCCAAGCTTGTCTTTTATTGTTATGTCTAGATCTAAAGCGATGTTGAATTTCTGAAGTAGGTTAGGAATTGAACTGAATGAGAGAGCGTTAGGCTGGTGGTAAGAATGTGTTTGTGATTGTATTTGTTGTGTGAAAGGGGTTCCGGAAGAATAAACGTGCAAGAAAGGAAGATAAAAATGATTTCGTTATTGCCCTTGATTGGAACTGGTAGCGGAAGGTGTGAGCCTGGGTATGTGTTCCATTTTTATATGTAACAGAAATCTTATTCATGACATGAACAAAGAAAAAACACTGACAACAGACTCGAAACTCAAAGAATTTTAATGTTAGACTTCTGGCCTATGAACATTCAAGGGAGCACATGCACACACATGATCGCAGAAAGAAAAAAAACCTACTGACAACAGAAAATACAAAAAAAATTTTTAAAAAGATCATTCTGTTCAATCTAATTCAAAATTTTGATCCATCTCACTCAGGGCCACGACACAACAGCTGGAAAGTGTGGAGTGTGGTTACAGACACCCACAAGCATCACCAACCATCAGTCTCTGCAAGGCCACAACATGAGTGGGAGTGGCTTTTTTTGGGTAATAACCAAATGTTTACGGCTGGAGCCCAAGGTGTCCACTTAACCAAAGTGTTTGTCCTAATAATGCTGAAATAAACAAAAAAGAAGGAAATAAATTTGCCAAAAAAAATACTGATACAGAAATCCTGTACGATATGGAAATACTCCCTATTCCTGTGACAACACCTATCCATAGCTGGGACTGCTTGACAAAAAAGTGTGTCTTATTACTAGGAAATACTTCCCCACCCCCATGACAAATACCCACCTGCAGCTGGGGCCAATCAATTATCAACCAAAACAAAGTAAAACAAAGGAGAAAAAAACATAGTCACCAAAAAAATCCGTCCCACACAACAGGGAAACACTGTGACAAACACCAACCTGCAGCTTGACAAGGGAACCAGGGTTGAGGGCGTGGTCCTTGTTGAGGGGTTTGGGTTCCGTGTGTCCCGTGGTGCCGTACAGTGCCATCATGACCGGGTCCTTGGTGCCAGCACTGCTGCCGCTGCCCGTCCACACCCACACCTCCCACCGCCCCTCACTCTCCGGCACCTGGCTGCCCAGCAAGCGGTAGCTGATGTCGTCCGTCAGGAAAGACGACGTCTGGATGTCTGCCGAGGGCAAAATGCTAAAACTGAGGATCCACTCATACACTGAGCATGGCACATGTAACAGAACGATTATCTGTGCAAATCAACTTTTCTGAAGATAATATTCAGTTTCAGTTTCAATTTCAAGGAGGCATCAAAGTTTGCAGACTGACCCATATATGGTAGCACATCTGCTTTAAGAAAGAACGAAAAGGGAAGCAGATGTCTGACCTACATATAGATCCAACACTGTTCAGGCCTTGAGAATTCATAAAATATTCAAAAGAAAAAGAGCTGTTCAAAACTAATGAAACATATACACATGTACAAATGTGCATACACACAAGTATTTAAAATAACTCAATTAACATTCAACTGAAGGGTGCACTCAAATGTGCATACACACACACATGCAGCGAATGTGGTATGTGTCCTCCCCAGACAAAATTTAGATACTGCTCGCTTCCACACTGTACGTTCTCTGCAGAAAGAACCTGTTCTTCCCTGAAGACTTTTTCCATCTGGGTTTTTCCCATTGTTGTTGAACATACCGTTCATCTCACCACCCAGGAAAAAAGAGTAAAAACATGCTATTTCTATGCACTTTAGAATTTCAGTTTCATTGTCTACATAGTTCAACATGGAAAAAGTGCAAGCTTGCCAAAGTAGGAATTTTAACCCTGGTGGTGAGACTAGGAAAAACAAAGTTTATCATGACTCATTCCACATGAAGTTGAACCTCCACCACTTCAGCCAACAATGGTTATTTTATTCAAATTAATTTTCTTATCACTCCTTCAGCAACACTGGCTTTTGTTTTTCAAATATACTCCAGCAGTAAAAGGGTTAAACCAGATTTCACTAGTTGACAAACTAAGGCAGATTCATTTCTGTTGTTTTACTTGCTTTCAAAGGTAATCACAGCATTTTTGTGCCAAAATGGCTGAAGGCACTATCCCAGACACACACACCAACAGAGACACACTACCACCTGACAGCACACACTCTCTCACACACAGACACACACACATACACTATCACACATATACCCAACAACACACACAAGCACACCAACACACATACACCACACTAACTACCAACCAACAGCACACCCACACCAACTCTAACACTATCACATATACTCTCCCTCTCTCTCCCTGTGTAAAGCACGTACCAGAGAGAGGCACCTCTTTAGCATTGTCTCCACTGGCATCTAGCCAGCAGCTGAAGTCGAAAACAGCCTCCTCCAGGGCTCCCACACTCTCCAGCACCAGCACACGCTCCACAAACCACTTCTGGGCTGAAACGCAAAAGCAAAAAGACTGATACAAAATTACATAATTACCGTCATAATTGTATTGTATTGCATAAAGTTTTTTTGCCACAAAAGTTTTTTCTGTGTGAAATTTTGGCTGCTCTTCCCAAGGAGAGTGTGTCGCTACAGTACGATTTCATACTTCTTTTTTCTGACCAGTTTGTAATTCAAAGGGTTTTTTTTCTCATTTTGAGGGGGAGGGGAGGAGGGGGGCATGCATGGTTGTGTTCTTTTTCTGTTGTTTGCATTCTGTTTTTCATAAGTTATGTTTCTGTTCCTGACATTATGTAATAACGGAAGAGAAAAGTCCATTAGGTTTATAAACCAAGTGATTTATTGTTTGTTTTTATTTGTTGCTAAAATGTCATCAACTCTGTTTTTTTCTTTTTCATAAAATATCAAAATTCATTAATAATTGACACACACACACACACACACACACACACACACACACATACATAGTGACACACACACACACCTGGATGTCTAGTAATTGGTAACCCTCTTGTACAAAAAGAGGCAAGTACAGTTCAGTGGTTCCCTGTTCGTGTTTTGCACCTTTTCTTGCAGCCCTTTGAGCCCATTCATATTAGGAAAGACCAAGGTGTGAAGGAACTGTTTGTCATACTGACATTTTCGCAACCATCTGAATAAATATTAACTGAGCAACACAAAGAAATTTTAATTTGAGAAAAAAAAAGAAGAAAAAAAAAAAAGAATTTAAAAAGAACATATTTAACAAATCAATTTACCAAATTTCATTAATATCATTATCTCAAAAAATATTCTAACGCACACACATACTCACATACGTGTATCCCCCACCCCCTCCCTACATACATCCATGCATGCACACAAAAGCCCATTTTTAACATTCACACACACACACTATCCCACACACACCCTTCTGCCCACCCACCCCCCAGCCCTCCCCCCGCCCCCTTTTTCCCCCCCTCTAATATCACTTTAAGTAGAAAGACGTAAAATTGAAGACTACTTCTACTATACACACACAAATGCATACACACAAAAACACACACATACACACACACACACACACACATGCAGACACACACACACACACACACAGACACACACACACACACACAGACCCCTGCCCTCCAGCACCAGCCGCACACTCTGCACAGTGCCCACAGACACAGCCTCCAGCAGGTACACGTCCAGCTTGCCGGGAGACATCTTGTCGGCAGGGTTGGACAGAGGGCGCTGCAGCAGCTGCTGACCTGTGTCCCCCCCCTGCCCCGTCAGCCTCAGGGAGACCCAGCCCTCCGTCGCCCCCGCTGACCTCTGTCGGCCCGTTTGGACGGCGATCAGGTATCGAAGGACTGTTAGGGGAAGGGGGGGGGGGGGGGGGGGGGGGGGGGGGGGGGGAAGAAGAAAAAACAAGAGAGGCAAGGCCTTCAAGACAAAAAAAAAAAAAATCCAAGCTTTTTATGTATTGAGTATAATTTCAAAATGTAATGTTTAAGATGAGAAAGATCAGTTTAAAGTAAATTAAGTCCCCTAGCATTAATTACAGAGTAATTTCCCTTTTTTACTGTCTGCACCAAATGTTTGCAAAATAAATAAAACTTCCATACTGAGCAAAAGAAGTTCCTGTTTGAACAGAAAATGATAATAATGACTGCTCTTGTTGTTGGGTCAGAATATCAGATCAAAGTGCCAAGTTTAGAGAATACAAAAAATATAAATATAATGGTAAATGCAGTTTGCATATAATTAGGCTTCATTCTTTATTTTTTTGTGCCCATCCCAGAGGTGCAATATTGTTTTAAACAAGATGACTGGAAAGAACTGAATTTTTCCTATTTTTATGCCTAATTTGGTGTCAACTGACAAAGTATTTGCAGAGAAAATGTCAATGTTAAAGTTTACCACGGACACACAGACACACACACACACAGACAACTGAACACCGGGTTAAAACATAGACTCACTTTGTTTACACAAGTGAGTCAAAAATGCGTGTAGTGTTATCTGTTAACTTTATTGCTTATCGTACAGTATTAGGCCCAAAACTTGGCTTACATCACAAATTGACGTAAGTTTATTGTTGGGCCAACTGCAAAGTGAGAGCTGTATTATCAATGTTTCTCTAGTGCAATGGGAAATCATCCACAGCTTAGTCTATTGTGAAGGACTGTGACTCTCAAACTAGGAGGCAAAATTGCAACTGGCTCTTAGTGCTGCAGCCTTGGGGGATAGTTAGCCTTTGGGAACCATCCCAATGCCAACTGTCCTAAAACCCTCTTGGCTGAGACATTGGGAATGTAACTTGGGCAAGACACTCTCCATGATAATCAAATTCTAGACCAAATAGTCGGGACAGCAGTTGCCTCCTCTGCTGTACTGATGGTCATAGTCGGACACAACTATCATATATATTGTATTGTATTGTATTGTATTGTAATCTGTATTGTATTGTATTGTATTGTACTGATGTTTGTCCTTTGGATTCGAAGATGACCATGGCTTCAAGACTCAGATGGAAGATAGGTGGCAATGGGTCTGGTGGTGACTGATGATGCCAATCCGAGCTGATGGGGCACAAGTAAGTGGGTGCTGTCATGGCAGTGGATGCTGCTCAGGTCTTGCGCACATCATGCTTCCTTTGTGCCTTGGTGATGCGTCTGAACTGTACTATCCTGCACTGTATTGTATTGTACTGTATTGTATTGTATCGTATCGTATTGTATTGTATTGTGTTAGCCATTGTCTCAACAGATTTCTCTGTGTGAATCTGGGCTGTTCTTGCCATGGAGAACACAGTGCTATAGTGCAGCACCACCCCCTTTCTTTTAATGCCTGGCAATGTATTTGTTTTCTACCAAACCGTATTTTTCAACCCAATTTTGCCAGGGACAATCCTTTTTGTTGCCATGGTTCTTTCCGTGTGCTAAGTGCATGCTACACAGGGACCTTGGTTTATTCTTTCATCTAAATGACTAGCATCCAGACCACCACTCAAGGTCCAGAGGTGGGGGGAGAAAATACTGCTGAGCGTGGGGTTTGAACCTGTGAACTCAGATTCTCTGGCTATCTAGGCAGAAAGTTACCACCAGGCCTCTCCTCCATATAGTCCAGCAAACCGCACAGGTCCTAACCATGACTGGTGTTTCTAGTTATCTGCTGCAGCACTTACAAAACAAGCGGAAAAAAAAGACAACTATGACAGAAGCAAAAAAAAACAATTAAAAAAAAGAAAAGAAAAATACAAGACCTTATTGACTACGTTCTGTAATTTCATCAAAATAACATTTCAGAATGCCTTTGTCAGGCTTGCAATTAAATATCTGAGTAGATTTAGTTCTTTCTTTTCTCATGTTTCAGCAAAGTCAAGAAACAAAATCTGTATGGCCAGTTCATTCATGATTGTGCTCACATATGGTGACTATGGATGGGACATTAACAACAAACAAATGACTCACATTCACCAATGCACAGGCATAAGCACTTCTAAGCTGCACATGAATATGGAAGTGATCACACATATGCATGTCTGATGTATAACACACATCCAAACCTCCCACACACAAACAAACAGAATGACACACACATGCACACACTCACAGCCACACACACACATCCACACATCCCCCCGCACCCCCACACACACTCACAGCCACACATACACATCCACACCTCTCACACACACACACACGAACACACACACACACGAACACACACACACACACACGAACACACACACACACACACACACTGACTGACCAGGCACAGGGGCCACACCGGGAGACACAACAGGACATTCACGATGGAGTTGACCATCTTCCTTGTCCTCTGCCAGCCATCGGTTTAGTGGGAAGAACAGCTCCTCCTCTGTCTTCAGGTCCACCATCCGCACCTTCACCACAACATCGTCACACCAATGTCTGGGGTTCGCTTCAGCACCTGACTTTAACTCATTCTACCCCAGGTACCAGTTAACTCACATCATGATCACTTCCCCTGTGGACCGGGTACAAGTATTCTCGTACCAACACACTATTCTAATTTCTTAGATGAACAGACTATAAACAAATAAAAAAACTAATTTCATTCATTCTTGCTTGGTACAGCTGACATTCTAAAGTGAACTGTTTACGGATTCCGGAAGCATGAAAAGGTAGCTTTGTTTGGCTGATTAAATCAGCGATTTTCCATGAATTTTCGCTGTTTTAGTGAACCACCCTATTTTTTTCTGCAGTGGTCTCACATAGTGATGGTCCAGGGTAGTTGTAGCAGCCATATACTGTGGGGTAGAATGAGTAAGGTGGAACCAGACGGGCGCGATAGCCGAATGGTTAAAGCGTTGGACTTTCAATCTGAGGGTCCCGGGTTCGAATCTCGGTGACGGCGCCTGGTGGGTAAAGGGTGGAGATTTTTACGATCTCCCAGGTCAACATATGTGCAGACCTGCTAGTGCCTGAACCCCCTTCGTGTGTATACGCAAGCAAAAAGATCAAATACGCACGTTAAAGATCTTGTAATCCATGTCAGCGTTCGGTGGGTTATGGAAACAAGTACATACCCAGCATGCACACCCCCGAAAGCGGAGTATGGCTGCCTACATGGCGGGGTAAAAAAAACGGTCATACACGTAAAAGCCCACTCGCGTATATACGAGTGAACGTGGGAGTTGCAGCCCACGAACAAAGAAGAAGAAGAAGTAAGGTGGAACTGCAAAGACAATACCCTTCCCCGCCCCTCAAATTCATGCGAAATTTGCATGTGAAGAATTCATGCAGAGAAAAAACAGAACAATCTATCCTTAAAATTTGCCTACCTGTTTTGACTGATACTATGGTGCCAGTACAGCCAAAGTTAGCACTTGAAAATGAGAGAATTTTGAATGAAGTCCTATTACAGTGGAGAAGAGAGAAGAGATGTGAAGCAATGAGGAAGCACTGACTATGGGTGAACAACATTTTGAAGCTTGGGCAGCAGCAGGTAACTGAGAACAACCTGATCAAGGAGCTTAGTTTTGATGTACATCTCTTCAAGGAATACATGCTGCTAACAAGGGAACAATTCACTCAATTCTGACATCAAACAAAGCCTTAGCTGAGAAATGATCTGCACAAAGATGGGTAACATTTGCATGTGAAGTCATGTGAAATTACACAATGACAAAAAGGTTTATGAAGATGTTTTTCTTTATTTCAGTGCAAAATTTACATGCAAAATTTCCCTTATTTTTTCTGGTCTGTGGAATTTGCCCCTGTACTGTCTGCCCTAACACAATAACACTGAGTGCTGGATAAGCAAAGCAACTTTGTTCGTTTTTCATTATTAGCTTCTTCATGACTGTGGTCCTCTTTTTTTTCCCCTTGTATAAGAAGAAAAATGAATACACAAAGTATTTTTCCACATCACTGTAATTCTGAAATCAAGATCAAGTGCTCTTTAACTGTGCTGCTGGAATGATCAAATGGAAACGTTTGTGTGAGTTTGAGTGTGAGTGTGAGTGTGAGTGTGTGTGTGTGTGTGTGTGTGTGCATGTGTGTGTGTGTGCATGTCTTTTGTGTCTATCTTGCATTATACAAATAACATTATTTCTCACAGTGTTTTGATGGTCAGGAACGCAGCATGGTAATATAAACTTTTCACACACCGTTATCTTTGAAAAACCTGGCAGATATGACACACTGAACTAAGACTACAAGCATAAATTTTTGCAAATTTTTCTGGCAATGTGCCTCAACAATAGAGCACGGCAAAAACTGTGTGAGCGCTGAAAGGGTGAACCAGCTGGGCACTCACAGACTCCACATGCCAGGCAGGGTCAGGGTTTCGGTTGTCGTGCTCCAGGTGGATTTTCCTTATCTCGCCCACTGGGCCCACGTTCACCTGTTGTGGCACACCACAGCACTTCTGTTCACTGGGGGTGGGGGGTGGAATGGCCATCAGGTCAAGAAAGTATGATATCATCATCTTCATCTTCATCGTTACCAGAATAATGAATGAATGAACGGACTTTATAAAGGGTGTGTGTAAAAATTGTCCACACTTTAGCTGCGTGTTCCCCAAACAGCGCCAACCACACATAAACACACAAGAGACTGAAACAGAAACAACAAGAAACAATCAAATACATGCCCCAGCAGACAACACACACACAAACAAAAAACACACACACACCCATCCCACACACACAATGCTACTGATTCAGAAAGTAAAAAAAAAAAAAAAAAAAAATCATCAGTACAATACTAATATTACTAATGATAATACTAACACTACTACTACTAATACTAACAATAATAATGATAACCACTAGTACTAATGATAATAATGATAAGTATTTTACAAAGCACACTGATTCCTGTGCAGAGAAAAAATCAAAGCACTTTCCCACCAGGCATGCACAGCTGTGGTTCAGAGGAGATGAAAAACACAACTAAAAAAATGAAGTGGTCAGTGACTAACAAGTGTTTCTTCCTTCTCTCCTTCCTTCCCTCTTTCTTTTCTCCTCATTTCATCCTGTCAAGACACAACTTTAAAAACTAAAGTGGTCAGTGACTAACAAGCGTTTCTCCCTTCTCTCCCTCCTTCCTTCCTTCCCTCTTTCCTTTCTCCTCATTTCATCCTATCACGACACAACTTTAAAACTGATGTGGTCAGTGACTAACAAGTGTTTCTCCCTTCTCTCCCTCCTTCCTTCCTTCCCTCTTTCCTTTCTCATTGTTTCATCCTGTCAAGACACAACTTTAAAAACTGATGTGGTCAGTGACTAACAAGCGTTTCTCCCTTCTCTCCTTCCTTCCTTCCTTCCATCCATACAGGAAATTTTCTTCCTAAAATTACATTTATCTAACATGCTTACCGTGACTAGTGCAGACTCCGGCAGGGGTCTGACATTCCTGTCCTGTGCAAACTACTATCCGCCTATGCGGAGAAAACAAAAGTAGCTACGGTTGATAACCTCTCAAAAGTAGGTAACCTCCCCTTTGCCCCCCTGACTAGCACCCTCTTTTTCCGGCAGCCATCTTGACGCCTGTTCCTGTGCTCTTCATATGGCTAAGTTTTTTTTTCCGTATTTTCTGTCTGTCTGTCAATTCTCTGGCGTTCTTGTTTTTGTCTAATTATGTCTTCATCCAGGTCACATAATTATATGGCTTGAATGGGCGATCGGGCTAAAATTACACAGTTTCACATATAAATGAATCACACAAAGGACAAGAGGAGCACAAGGAAAAGAAAACAACGAAAGAAAACTATTCTTGGAATATTCTTCCATGGAACACACGCACAGATGAGGGCATTCATTTCACATATCCTGGCTTAGAGCCTGCAAAAAAAACAAAACAAACCCAGTTCATATGAACACACAGTGAGAACAAACAACTAATTAAGATAAAAAAAGATAAATAAAAGCATCCATTAAAAGTGATGCAGAAGTCTTTTGTCCCTGGAAACATTCTGTAGAAAAATCCACTTTGACAGTTAACTCACTTGGGACGACAAGTTTTCTCCCTTGCTTTTCCCCACAGACGTAAGGGTTTGGGAAAAAAATTATAAAAAATACAAAATACAGAGTAAGAAAATGAAACTTTCAGAACTAGTTTATTATGTGTTGGGCTATTACATAAAAAAATCAAATTTCTCATCTTATTTTTACAGTTTTGTCATTATGTTGAAAATAATGCCAATTTTTCACCTGAATCACCATACCCATGCTTGCTTTCTGCACTTAATTCACTTTCTTCTTCATCATCATCCACCTCTTCAATGTCCGACCCTTCAGTTTGTAGCATTTCAAGTACTTTGGCAACACTAAAATGTTGCCATCACTGTCTTGTTCGATCCACAACATTTTGAGAAGAATCCACTTTGCAAACAGGCTGGCCCGCGAGCAGACGACCAGTCAGTGACATTGTCAGCGTGTGTGCCAGACGGGCCACACATGACAGGCTGGCCAATCATACCATTTGGTTGTGGAGTGACCCAGAATAGGGCACTCTGCTTGACTAATCACAAAATCATGTGTACAGCGCATGATGGATTTTTATTTTTTGAAAATGCTATTCCATTCCGTTGCCCGAAACCGAATACATTTTATGTAGGAATGCTCACGCATTCTGTCGTCTGGAGAGAGTTAAACAAACACACTTGCAGACAAAAAAAAAGAAAAAAAAAGTGTATCACAACACTGCAGTAATATACACTTCCTGGGAAGAGCAGCCAGCCTAATATTCACAGAAACATGTTATCACAAAAAGTAATACAACACAATACAAGACAACACAATAATAATAACAACAATAATAATAATAATAATAACAATAACAGACAGTATTTATATGGTGCAAACCCCCCATGTAACAGACTCTAAGCACCTTACATAAAACAACACAAATACAATGGTGCATAATGACATACCTCTGCACATGAAAAAACACCACATATATGTGTATCTTTACACCGAGACAATACTACAAATTGCAGTATGCACACACACACACACACACACACATACACGCACGTGCGACAAAAATACCCTATACACATGCACACACACAAGCTTGCACACACACACACACGCGCGCCCAAGTACATATAAACATCCACCCAAAACAAAATGCTTACCTTGAACTTGGACTCCTTTCCGCGCCAGAAGTCATCATAAGCAGGACTGCCATCGCCCAGGGTTAAGATCGGTGAGACACCCTTTGACCCGTACACCGTCAGGTAGACCTGAGCGCAGGTTGCCGCCTCATCTATGTCACTGGTTCGCACATACACCTGCCAGTCACCCGCTGGAAACACACACACACACACACACACACACACACACACACACACACACACACACACACACACAAATGCAGCAAGTGCATAAGGCATCAGAACAATGGATGGAAAGAAAAGAATGAAAAAGAGATGCAGAAAGAAAGAAAGATTACTTCACCCACACAAAGAACTCACTGGAAAGGAAAAAATACTTTAACTCACTCGGGACGACAAGTTTTCTCCCTTGCTTTTCCCCACAGACAGCCCATTTGTAAGGGTTAGGAAAAAAATTACAAAAAATACAAAATACTGTGTAAGAAAATGAAACTTTCAGAACTGGTTTATTACGTGTTGAGCTATTACATGTAAAAAAAATCAAATTTCTCATCTTATTTTTACAGTTTTGCCATATGTAGAAAAAACTGCCAATTTTTCACCCCGAATCACCATACCCATGCTTGCTTTCTGCATTAAATTCGCTTTCTTCTTCGTCATCATCCACCTCTTCAATGTCCGACCCTTCAGTTTGTAGCATTTCAAGTACTTCGGCAACCCTAAAACATTGCCGTCACTGCCTTGTTCGCTTCACAACATTCCGAGAAGAGGCTGCTTTGCTAACAGGCTGGCACGCGAGCAGACGACCGGTCAGTGATTTTGTCAGCGTGTGTGCGAGACAGGCCACACATCCCATATTAACCAATCATACTGTTCGATTGTGGAGTGACCCAGAATAGCGCACTCTGCTTGGCTAATCACAAAATCACGTGTACAGCGCATGATGGAATTTTACTTTCGGAGAATGCTATTCCATTCCTTCGTCCGAAACCGAATACGTTTTGTGTAGGAATGCGTGAGCATTCCTTCGTCCGGAAAGAGTTAATATATATCCAGAACAAACCAAACTGTAGCAATAACAACGCCCAAAACAGCTAAAAACAGCTATCACATGAATGTACTGAAAACTACTTTGCAAACACGAACAACACCCAAAACAGCTAAAAACAGCTATCACATGAATGTACTGAAAACTACTATGCAAAAAACGACACAGTAACCATGCTAAACATGCTATCTCGAGTAATTGATCCAACACAATATACTAACCCAGTCCTGCTTTTTGTGATCTACACTCTTAATTCCCAAAGAAAACCACTTTGCTCTTTATACAAACAAGAGTTGGTCATAAATCAGAATAATGAATTCCCAAATAAAACTACTTTGCTCATGAAAACGCATGTATAAGCTCAAATACACACACCGCTATCATGTTTGCATTGTCTCCAAAGTATGTTTGATTATGCATGCAAATATTGTCTGAGGACACACGTGTAATCATTCCCAAACAGGTCAGAAAATGGCAAATGACACGTACCCAATCACAAACAACACACACACACACACACAAAAGAAGAAGAAGAAGAAGAATACAACTCACTGCTGTCATTTCTGTTGCTCATTGGAGCAATCTGAAGCAAGTCAGGGATATCTGAAAGTTGCAAACAAAACAAAAAAGAGAAAATGTTCTGGTCCGATCCTTACAGATGAACACTTTATCATAATTCTTTCTGAATATCATTTTCAAACGCTTGCGCACACACACACACACACACACACACATACATACACACACACACACACAGAAACAAACACACACACAGACAAACACACAGTCACATACAGACAGACACATATAGGCAGACACACACACACACACATTCAGAAAAGCTTGGTAATTATCTTAAAAGAAAGGGCAACAAATAATATTTAACAAGAGATGAAAAGCAAAGTTTAAACAGAACACAGAAATGAAAAATACCCCCACCCCCCACCTTTAAAATTCCAAAGAACTGATTATTAAATAACAACTTAAGGATAAAACTAAGTAATATGTTCATGATCAACTGAACCCAGTTACCCTTCAGCACTGAAGAAACAACAAATGAATATTGTGAAAATCAAGAAAAAAAACACCACATACGCAAATAATGACAGCATTGAAAATTAAAATGAAAAAAACATTAATTTAAATAATGATAATAATAATAATAATAATCAGTGACTAATGTCCTATTTAAACACTCGTGCAAAATGTAAAATGCAAGATAGCAAAAACGTGTAACATACCACAAAGATTCAGCTGAAAATCAGAGAATGATATATCATTGCTAACAGGAAGTGTACATGGAAACATAATATATGCCTGTGTGATTATACACACAAACACAATACACCCACAAACACACACACACACACACACACACACACAACCTTTATCACCAAAAACAGTGTCAATCATAACTCCATCCAAACAAATCATCATCGACAAAAAGGTAAAAAAAAAATAAAAAAAAGACCCTGACCTATCTGTCGCAGCTCCCTCTCCACCTTCCCATCATCCTCCCCGCCATCCAGCCACCTCATGCATGGGAAGACGAACTTGCCCCCGTCTCCACCTTTGACCTTCACCATCACCTTGTCCAGGAACCAGCCCGCACCGTGACCTTTGCTGGGGTGACCTATGACCACGGAGGTCAGGTCACCGAGGTCAACGGCCTCCAGGTTAAAGGTGTCCTCCTGAAAGGTGGGGTCAGTACAGGTCAGGTGAGAAGGATTTTTAAAAATTCGTCTGTCTTGACAATGCATTTTGAGTGAGCTGTGTACTGTGTCGCATGATGCTGTGCTGTGTTGTGTGATGTCGACTTGTGTTTTTGCTGAGTAAAGTTGTGTTACATTGTCTTGCGTTCTACTAAATGGCTCGTGTTGATTTGTGCTGAGCAGTTCTTTTTTTAATTTTTCAATTTTTTCATTTCCCTTTTCTGTCAAGCCCACTCCCAAATAATTTGTACGTTCCATTTTTTCACTCTCTGTCTTCCTTTTTTCCCTTTCTCTCGTATGTATGCATTTGAAAAAAAGAATAAAAATTCTAAAAACTCAGATCCGCTCTCCCCCGCACCCCCTACACACACAAAACAAACAAAAAAAGCCCTGTTAAAACAATGTTGTATGCCAATGCACGGTGTCAACCGTATTGTGCTGAGGGTTGTTTTGTGTTTTGTACTGTGAGGCACTAATTCTTTTCCTTTTCATGAAACACACACACACACACACACATACATTTCAACTAAACGCCCTCAACTACACCAATACAAGCACAAAATTATGTGCATGCGAGTATGCATACACAACACAAACAGAGCCATGCACACACACATACACACACACACACACAACACACAGTAAAGAAAGCATACCTGTGCGACACGAAACGTGCTGGCGCTGTCAGGTGATGTGTACAGGGAACGTTTCCCAGAATCCCCTTTGGTGCCGATGAGGGTGATGTAGACAGCGGCATCTGTTCCCCCTGCCCAGTGGTCCCCAGTGAAGGTTGTGACCTCGTAGTGACACACTGACACACACACACATATTACTGATAGTGCTCGTTTTAGTGTCAGTTCACTAAAGTTATCTTAGATAGGAACAGAACTGTGTGTGAGCATGAGTGTGTGTGCATGTACGTGTGTATGCATGTATGTATGATAGTATGCATGTGTGTGTGTGTGTGTTTGTATGTGTGTGTGTATGTGAAAACAGTAACACATCCTCACACTCTCTCCATTTCCTCCCCCCAGACTTCTTTTTTTTTCCCCCTTTTTTTCCCCCATCTAATATCATTTAGAGTGGGAAGACGTAAAACTGATTATCACACACACACACAAGCATAAACAAAAGCATGCATGTGCACACACAGACACCCACACACATTCACACCCTCCCCCTTCCCTCTGCTTTCCTCCTGCTCCCCATCCCTCTTTAATCTTCCTCCCCTCCACTCTATTTTTTCTTCTTTTTTTTCCCCGCCTAACATCAGTTTGAGTGGAAAGATGGAAAACTTGACACTACAACAACAGGTCACACAGTGCTCTCCCTGTCTTTGAACACCTGTAAATACAGGGGCCTGAAGAACTGCCACTTTGCCATGGGGGTGGGGAGGTTTGCGTGCTTTGGAGACCCCTATGAGCTATACCGGCAGGAGCCTATGTTCCTAGTAGGGCCATCCAAGCCAGAGAAGTTGAAGGGTAGAGGCGACGGGTGCAATAGCCGAATGGTTAAAGCGTTGGACTTTCAATCTGAGGGTCCCAGGTTCAAATCTCGGTGACGGCGCCTGGTTGGTAAAGGGTGGAGATTTTTACGATCTCCCAGGTCAACATATGTGCAGACCTGTTAGTGCCTGAACCCCCTTCGTGTGTATACGCAAGCAAAAGATCAAATACGCACGTTAAAGATCCTGTAATCCATGTCAGCGTTCGGTGGGTTATGGAAACAAGTACATACCCAGCATGCACACCCCCGAAAGTGGAGTATGGCTGCCTACATGGTGGGGTAAAAACGGTCATACACGTAAAAGCCCACTTGTGTATATACGAGTGAACGTGGGAGTTGCAGCCCACGAACAAAGAAGAAGAAGTTGAAGGGTAGAGGCTGGACAAACCACGCTCAACTAGTCCCCCAGGCTGGGGGATGGGCACAGGTATCAACCCGGTCCTGTAATAACAAGGCTGGTCACAGAAGAAACCATCGCTGCTGTCTGTGATGGGCCGGCCTCTCTTCATGGCTGCCCAGCGTGCCAGACAGCACAAAGGGCAGCAAGCCAGACAGCACAAAGGGCAGCAAGTCAGACAGCACAAAGGGCAGCAAGCCAGTCAGCACAAAGGGCAGCAAGTCAGACAGCACAAAGGGCAGCAAGTCAGACAGCACAAAGGGCAGCAAGCCAGTCACCACAAAGGGCAGCAAGTCAGACAGCACAAAGGGCAGCAAGTCAGACAGCACAAAGGGCAGCAAGTCAGCACAAAGGGAAGCAAGTCAGACAACACAAAGGGCAGCAAGTCAGACAGCACGAAGGGCAGCAAGCCAGTCAGCACAAAGGGCAGCAAGTCAGTCAGCACAAAGGGCAGCAAGCCAGTCAGCACAAAGGGCAGCAAGTCAGTCAGCACAAAGGGCAGCAAGCCAGTCAGCACAAAGGGCAGCAAGTCAGTCAGCACAAAGGGCAGCAAGTCAGTCAGCACAAAGGGAAGCAAGCCAGACAGCACAAAGGGCAGCAAGTCAGTCAGCACAAAGGGCAGCAAGTCAGTCAGCACAAAGGGCAGCAAGTCAGACAGCACGAAGGGAAGCAAGCCAGACAGCACAAAGGGCAGCAAGTCAGTCAGCACACGGTGCTCTACCTGCACCAACAGGCTTGTTGTCCTTGAGAGCCGGCAGTTCACGGACAAGGTCATGGTCGTCCATGTCACGGGAGAACCAGCGGTCAAAGGCAAACACCAGGGTCTGTCCTGTGGCCTTGTCCTTCAGTTTGACCTGGAACCACACGGATCGGAACCATCACTAGCACTGTTACTGTCATGGTTAAAAGAGCATCCTAAGACCATACATGATTACAAAGAGTTACACACTACCGGTATATCAAAATAAACACACTCAATATTTTGCTGCATCAAGGCTTATCCATTCATCAGCGAAGAAGTCTAATATGAACTGAATCCAAACTAATGATAATTCAGCACATTAAGTTGTTAACATACGTTCTCTTCCATGACTTTTTATTCACTTTTAGTATGACATACACATTCATACATATATTCATATTTACAGAGAGAGAGAGAGAGAGAGAGAGAGAGAGAGAGAGACAAGAGACAGAGAGAGAGAGAGAGAGAGAGAGAGAGAGAGAGATTAATGCTCAGGTTCCACTTCAAGTAATAATGGATTTAAAGCCTAACTGGCCTGTCATGTTCCCTTCAGTCCAAACAGATCATGTTTATGTCTCCAAAAAGGTCATAATCACATCTCCACCTTCTAACATAGCAAGGTTTCTCCCAAGGCATGTTTGATAATCCACATCCACAATGGAAAAAACCCAAACCCAGTTATCTCTATTCTTTGGTGGTAAGTTTGGAATATACAGTCATCTCTATTATTTGGTGATATGTTGTTCAGGTCTAAACTTGTGCATCCTCTGCTCATGATCCACAAAAGCCAAAGGCATGAATTTGGTAAAAAATCTCATTGCGACCATACAAGAATGACAGACACACATATGTGTGATGACAGTAAGTGGATAGCAGACACATTTTCTCCCTACACAGACACAAACGGGGACAAAATAATCATACACAGATAGGAGAAATGGCAGGAAAATACACAGATTGGCAGACATTATCTACAATATCAGTCTGAGTCATCCTTTGGCTTACACACACACACATCATCATGGCCTGGCTTCGCTGACGAAGATCTAGGAAGGGCGTTGTCCACGTCTGATGCAGGCACGCTCATGGCTGACAAGGCCAATGCGGGAAAAGCAGAGTCGGCCGCAGCGGTTGCAAGGGAAAGTCTGGTCTGGGTTCGCGGCTGCAGCGTTGTGGTTCTTCCTCCTTCTGCGTTTGTTCTCAAGGCTGGCCCTGCGGTTGTTTTCGAAGGAGGAGACAGCTTGGTGGATGGTGCGTCGCCAGGTCTCTCGATCAGCGGCTACTGCGGACCACTGGCGATGGTCAATGTGACAGGCACCGAGAGCTTTCTTCAAGGAGTCTTTGTATCTCTTCTTGGGTGCTCCTCTGTCACGGTGGCCAGTGGACAGTTCGCCATACAGCGCGATCTTGGGCAGGCGGTGGTCCTCCATCCTGGACACGTGCCCTGCCCAACGTAGCTGGGTCTTTAGCAGCACTGCCTCGATGCTGATAGTCTTTGCCTGCTCCAGGACCTCGACATTTGTGATGTAGTCACTCCAGTGGATGCTGAGGATGGTGCGAAGGCAGCGCTGGTGAAAGCGATCAAGCAGTCGTATGTGGTGCCGGTAGGTGACCCAGGTTTCGGAGCCATACAACAGGGTGGGCAGTACAACACCTCTGTACACGCTGATCTTTGTGTCTTTCTTCAGGTGTTTGTTGTTCCATACTCTCTTGTACAGCCTGCCGAATGCGCTGTTTGCCTTTGCAAGTCTGTTGTCGATCTCCTTGTCGATCTTGGCGTCAGACGAGATGGTGCAGCCTAGGTAGCTGAACTGGTGGACCGACTTCAGCTCTGTCTCACCGATGTTGATGTGAGGAGTGTGGAATTCTTCCCGTGGGGCAGGCTGGTGGAGAACTTCCGTCTTTTTCAGACTGACTTCTAGGCCGAAGAGCTGCGCAGCCTCTGCGAAGCAGGACGTTATACGCTGCAGGGCCGCTTCTGTATGGGCGACGAGGGCAGCATCGTCGGCAAACAGAAGCTCTCTGATGAGTTGCTCCAGTGTCTTGGTGTGGGCCTGTAGCCGCCTCAGGTTGAATAGGCTGCCATCAGTGCGGTATCTGATGAAGATACCGTCGTCGTCGCCAAGATCTTCAGTGGCCTGTTGGAGCATCATGCTGAAGAAGATCGTGAAGAGGGTCGGCGCGAGGACACAACCTTGTTTCACTCCATTTCCAATTGGGAAGGGCTCCGAAAGGTCGTTGCTGTGTCTGACCTGTCCACGTTGTTCCTCATGTAGTTGGATGACCATGCTGAGGAATTTTGGGGGGCATCCTAGACGTTTCATGATCTCCCACAGACCTTTTCTGCTCACGGTGTCGAAAGCTTTCGTGAGATCGACGAATGTCGCATACAGTCCTTTGTTCTGTTCCCGACATTTTTCTTGTAGCTGTCTGAGAACGAAGACCATGTCAGTGGTGCCTCTGTTGGCTCTAAAGCCACACTGACTCTCTGGGAGATGTTCTTCGGCGATAGTAGGCACCAGCCGATTTAGGAGGACTCTGGCGAGGATCTTGCCTGCGATGGAGAGCAGAGTTATCCCCCTGTAGTTGGAGCAGTCCGACTTTTCTCCCTTGTTTTTATACAGGGTGATGATGACTGCGTCACGGAGGTCCTGTGGTAGTTTGCCTTGCTCCCAGCAGCAGACAAAGAGGTTGTGGAGTTTGGAGTGTAGTGCTGAGCCTCCATTCTTCCACGCCTCCGGCGGAATTCCGTCAACCCCTGCTGCCTTGCCACATTTCAGCTGTTCAATGGCCTTGACAGTCTCTTCTAGGGTTGGTAGCTCGTCCAGTTGTAATTTCACTGGCTGTTGTGGGATGCGGAGAATTGCCGAGTCTTGAACCGTGCGGTTGGCGCTGAAGAGGGCCTGGAAATGTTCCGACCACCTGTTCAGGATCGACGTCTTGTCTGTGAAGAGCGCCTGGCCGTCTGCGCTGCGCAAAGGACTCTGGACCTGGTATGAGGGACCGTATACCGCCTTCAAGGCTTCGTATAAGCCCCGGTAGTCACCCGTGTCTGCACAAAGCTGAGCCCTCTCTGCCAGGTTGGTCCACCACCCATTTTGAATCTCACGAAGCTTGCGCTGGAGGTTGCTGCATATGAGCCGGAAGGTTGCTTTCTTCACCGGACAAGACGGTTGTGCAAGGTGAGCCTGGTGGGCTGATCTCTTCTTCGCCAGCAATTCTTGGATCTCCTGGTTGTTTTCGTCAAACCAGTCCTTGTTCTTTTTCGACGAGAACCCTAGGACTTCTTCAGAGGACTGCAGGATGGCTGATTTCAGCTGTGCCCATAGTGCTTCTGGAGAGGGGTCTGTGGGGCAACTGGGGTCTTCAAGTTTGTCCTGAAGCTTCGCCTGGAATTCAGCTTTCACTTCAGCTGACTGAAAGTTGCCGACCTGGAATTTCTTCCTAGGAGCTCCTCCTTTCTTTGGTTTGGGCTTGAAGTGGAGCCTGAGCTTGCTGCGGACGAGGCGGTGGTCAGTATGACACTCCGCGCTGGGCATCACTCGGGTGTGTAGGACGTCTCGTACGTCTCTCTGGCACATCAGGATGTAATCAATGAGGTGCCAATGTTTGGACCGAGGATGCATCCACGTTGTCTTCAGGCTGTCCTTCTGCTGGAAAATGGTGTTGGTGATGGTAAATTGCTGTTCTGCACAGAACTCGAGAAGAAGGCGCCCATTGTCGTTGCAATTACCAACGCCATGCTTGCCAAGGACTCCTTTCCAGGCTTCTGAATCTTGGCCAACTCTGGCATTGAAGTCGCCAAGGATGATGACCTTGTCGTCAGCAGGGGTGTTCTGAACGAGGTTGCGCAGATCAGTGTAAAACTTGACCTTTTCTGTGGGGTCCGCTTGGAGGGTTGGAGCGTACACGCTGAACAGAGTGGCATGCTGTTTGTTCCGTAGTGGGAGGCGCATGGACATAATTCGGTCTGAGTGTCCTGTTGGCAGGTTTTCAAGCTTGGAGGCAATGGTGCTCCTGACCATAAAGCCTACGCCATAAAGGCGTCTCTCGGTCTCTGGCTTGCCTGACCAGTAGAGGGTGTACCCAGCGCCGTGTTCCTGGAGGCTGCCTTCCCCTGCAAAGCGGACTTCGCTGACGGCAGCAATGTCAATGTTCAGTCTCTGAAGTTCGTCTGCGACTAGAGCGGAACGCCTTTCTGGGTGGTTGCTGTCTGCAGAGTCACGCATGGTTCGGATGTTCCAGCATGCTACCTTTAGTCCTTTTGCACCTAATTGTGAGGCAGGTGCCGGCCTTTTCTTCTCTATTGTTGTTCGACCGCGTTTGGAGATGCCCGTTGACCGCGGCTAGCCAACTGGGGGGTATGGAGATGAGCATTTGTTTGGACCACCTTTTCTAGGCCCCTCTCCGTGTGGAGCAAGCAGTGCTATCCCTAGAAAAGGCTGCTTGGTCGTTCAGGGTGCTGCCGAGTGATGCTGTCACCTCCGGGTCAACAATCAGGCGACCAATATCCTGAACCGCCTGCATGCAGGATTGGAACTGCGGCTTCCAGTGACATCTTCCACCTGCCGTTTTCGCCCCTTTCCCATCGCTGCAGGACTTGGAATAGTTGGTGGCGCGGACGTGGACATGTCCTTCAAGCCTGCGCAATGGAATTTTTAGGTGGAGTGCAGTGTGCGCAGTACTGGCCACACCCTTTACACCCGTGGTTCATCTGCCATAGCCTAGCAAGCTGGGACGGTGACAGTGAGGTCCTCAGGTCGTAGGTTTTATATCAGACTGTCCTTGTCCTAGCCTCTGGCTCAAAAACCTTCCTCGGAGGCACGGGGGCGCGGCTACTGAAAGTCGGGACATGGCCATGGACCCAGGGTCAATGCATGTCGAGACTGTCCTGCATTCCTTAGCACTTCATGGGTTTTACTTCAGACTTTTCCTTGTCTTAGATGGACTGCCTTCCCAGGCTGTCGAGCTCCATCTGCCCACATGTGACAGGTAGCACAGGGTTACATGGTACCTGTGGCAGGTAGAGACCTGACCTGACAACACACACACACACATACACACACAAAAGCCATCAATGATAACAAGGTCAACATTCAACAGGTGGTGGTGGGGGTGGGGGGTGGGATGGGCTGGGGGGGGGGGGGGGGGGGGGTCAAAGGGAGATACCTCATCCAGATGCCAAGCTTTCCATGATGGGTTGTCCTCCCTGATCACTCTCAGCTTGTGGACGTCACCCATTTGTCCAAAGGCAACCTGCCGTGCAAATCCGTCTCTTGAATTCTTTCTTCTTATAATTTTTTTGATGGCGATGACATTGTTTTCATAATACAATGGTGCTGACATTTTTTCATAATACAGTGACATTTTTTCATAATACAATGGTGCTGACATTTTTTCATAATACAATGGCCATAGAGAAAAACAAAACAAAAAAACTTACACACACCAACTTTACAAAAGCATAAAAAAAAGCTAAATAAAGTAAATTTTCCACCAGTGGAAGTATCAGAAAAAAGACAAAGAATGCACCCAAGTCATCTGAAATTGAATGTAATGGTATGTGCAGTATCAAAAAACATGTACAATGCAATAAAAAAAAGAACAAAAAACAAACTTCTTTGTCGATATGTGTCATTTTTGACAACTGAAACAAGAATCTGAAAGGTGGCAAATGCAGTGAATGGTTTTCAGTGCGCAGATTTTATATTTGTACCAGTTGGTAGAGAATTCAGTTACCATTTTTCTGCATTGGGAGCATGCCTCGTGTCTTGCACATATTGGTGAAAGACTGAAAGAATGAGTGTGTGTATGTGTGTGTGCATTTGTGTGCAGTGTGTTCATGTGCATATCAATGCATACATTCTTGAACATAAACATACATGTGCATGTCAAACAGATTTAAAATCAAAACCTTTCATGACATATTTTCAAAACTCTGTCAATCACAATCAGCTATAAAAAGGAAACCCAAACAGAATCCGAAGGCATGTACAAATTTTCAGTTTCTCTCTCTTTTTTCTGTCTCTTTCTCTGTTTCCCAAACTAAAATAACTTATTCAAAATCACTTATTGATTATCAGCATCTGTTGAGTCAGTCGCAAATTATTTCCTCCACTTTTGTACCATTGCGTTCACACACACACACACAAAGACAAATACACGCATACGCACACACACGTCAGTTGCAAATTATCTCCTCCACTTTTATTCCATTATATTCACACACACACACACACACACACACACACACAAGCATACACACACAAATAAACAAACACTCCCCAACACATACAGTTCTTTAATGCCACCATCACCACATGTTTTTACTCCAAAAAAAAACCAACCCAAAAAAAAACAAAAAACCCACCAAGGTATCCGCCATACTCACCTCAAACTCATCAATGTTGCCGGGTTCAAAGAGGTGCTCTCTTTGATTGGGAGTGGACAGCTTGATGTCCTTGCTGTGACCTTTGCTGCCGTACAGTGCCAGACTGACCTTGCCGCCATTGGCTGGGGACGAATCGGCCGCTGTCTTCACCCACACCTGGTACTCCCCCTCTGTGGGATGGAGGAAATAACTGTGTGACAGGTGTGTTTTTTTTTTTCTCACTTTATTTATTCATTCATTTTTATCTTAACTTTCTTTTCTTTTCTTTTTTTTTTTTTTGGTGGTTGTCATCTTGCTGATGTTTCATCTTTTCCCTGATAATTCTGGAAACTCTTTCTCCACACAAATACAAACACAAACACACACACACACATTAAAACATAAATACACATATAGGCATGTGCTCACACACACACACACACACACACACACACACACACACACACACACCTTCCCCTTTCCTTCCATCTTCTTCCCCACTACCCCCACCCACTCTCCAAGTATTTTTGAATCATATCACTTAAGTGGAAAGATGTGATATCATGTGAAGCTGACTACACACACACACACACACACACACACGCACACACACACACACACACACACACACACACACACACCTTCCCTTTTCCTTCCATCTTCTTCCCCACTACCCCCACCCACTCTCCAAGTATTTTTGAATCATATCACTTAAGTGGAAAGATGTGATATCATGTGAAGCTGACTACACACACACACACACACAGAGAGAGAGAGAGAGAGAGAGAGAGAGAGAGAGACAATAAACAGACAAAAACACTGAGGAATTAACAAACCCTGACTGACTTGAAGTGAACAAGAAACTGAAAAAAACTCTCTTTGTGCATGGAAACTGATCCTCCCTGAGCTTCACTGCAGTCAACATCCAGCTCCTCTCCTCTACCTCACCAACCCTGCTCACCACACCACCATCCCCCCACACACACACTCGCCCCCCTCCCACCCCCCACCCCCCACACACACACTCACACACTGCTTCACTGTCACCTGTAAGCCTGCCAGTCCTAAGTGTATACATGAGCACAAGTCAAAAATTTGAGTGCTGAGAAAAAAAACCCAAACACAGATAACATAATAGCATGCAGTATGGAAACCGATTTCCTATTGTCGATTCAGTGATTTCCACTACTACATCTTGACATTTTGGGAGGAAATACTGTTCTTCCATTTTCTTCCTATTTTTTCCCCTGGGGCCTGAGGCTGGACCAGGACACACAATGTTTGTAGTGACAACTGACACAGCCAGTAGACGAAGTGATACCAGCAGGTGTCCTGTTTCTTTTTTCCGTTTTTTTCTTTTTTTTGTGGTATATTTTTTATTCAGTGTTGCTTATTATCATACTGGATCGAAAAACTGCTTATAAAATATGCACACACACAAAACAATCACACAAAACTGCTTATAAAATATGCACACACACAAAACAATCACACTGTTGAAAAGGTGTGCTCTTGTCTTGAAGGTAAGCAGGAGGCGTGACCTATGACCAAAGGGGTAAGGTCACCCAGGTGAACAACTTCCTGGTTAAAGGTGTCCAGAAAGGTCACTGATGTCAGGTCAAAAGTAGTTTTGATTTCCTCAATTCTTAGAAACTACCTATACTAGCAGGAGAAAACAGGAAGCTGAGTGAAACCTACTGGAGTCCTGTGGTTTCTGTCCTGGTGTCAGCTCCACTTCTGTCTTCCTGTCGTCTTTGCCGGCATCCAGCCACCTGTGGGAAGGGGCACACAGGGAGACGTCAGAGCTAACAGCAACACCAGCACAGACCCATCACAAGGGATGGAACAGGTGCTTTAGTGAAGGTGAGTGAACGGTGCTGTGAGGTGACTGTGCATTGCCACCAGCAAACACAGGTGCATGCGCTTTGAATAACTTACGCGGACTCATCACACATACACACATTCACACACATAATACACACACCCACACTCATACACACATACTGTACATACTCTATTTTATTTTATTTTTTTTAGATTAGTAACAATGATGCTTAATGGATCCTGATCTGTCCAACAACGATAAATAACAAGTGCTGTCAAAATACCCTTTTACAAAGACAGTTTCGAAAACAAGATATAATTCTGTTTCTGGAACTTGAGAAGAATATTCTGGACGTATACAGCCTGAAACCCACCCCCACCCCCCAACATCTTTGAATGTTTGTTTTCCTTCCTTTTTCCTCTGCATCGGTGGAGTGACATTTCTACATTCACCAGTATCAATGAGTGGGTTTTAACCAACATCAACCCTTTTTTTTTATAAGACCATTTTTACCCAAACTCTTCAGGTAACTACACTTTGTTTGAGTGGGAGGTGGGGGTTTGGGGGGGTACGGGGGGCACTTTCTCTTTCAGTTTTTTATGAAAAGGACTGAAAAGGAAATGGTACCAGACAATGAACGAATCAAACAAAATCATGTTAGCCATTCTGACCGACAAATGGGCCATTTCAGTACTGAAAAACCCATTGATTCTTCAAACCAGTTGCTGATAAATAAAAAAACAATGTCAAAAGATATGTTAAAATAATGTCTCACTAAATCTTGTTAGGTCCAGGTATTCATTTATCTTTTCTTTTTTTTTTTGTTGCTAATAGCTTAGTTGACCAGCCAGCACTGGGTCGTATCAGTGTTGGCTACCCAGGGTAAAATCTAATTCAAGCTCAACAAAGGAATACAATACAATAGAACACAATGAAATGCAATACAATTTCGCTTTTCCAATCCCTCACAGGGGGGGAAATTTAAGAGTCTGCTCAGGCTACACAACACGAATCAGATTAACGCAGTGACAGGAACATAAACACACACATATTAAAAACAAGAGAGGCAAGGCCTTCAAGACTCACTTGTGATAAATTAAGTCCCCTAGCATTAATTACAGAGTAATTTCCCTTTTTTACTATCTGCACCAAAACGTTTGCAAAATTAAAAAAAACTTCCATGCTTAGCAAAATAAGTTCCTCTTTGAACAAAAAGTGATAATAATGACTGCTCTTGTTGTTGGGTCAGAATATCAGATCAAAGTGCCAAGTTTAGAGAATACAAAAAATATAAATACAACAGTAAATGCAGTTTGCATATAATTAGGCTTCATTTTTTATTTTTTTGTGCCCATCCCAGAGGTGCAATATTGTTTTAAACAAGATGACTGGAAAGAACTGAATTTTTGACTCACTTGTGTAAACAAGTGAGTCTATATTTTAACCCGGTGTTCGGTTGTCTGTGTGTGTGTGTGTGTGTCTGTGTGTCTGTGGTAAACTTTAACATTGACATTTTCTCTGCAACTACTTTGTCAGTTGACACCAAATTTGGCATAAAAATAGGAAAAATTCAGTTCTTTCCAGTCATCTTGTTTAAAACAATATTGCGCCTCTGGGATGGGCACAAAAAAAATAAAGAATGAAGCCTAATTATATGCAAACTGCATTTACTGTTATATTTATATTTTTTGTATTCTCTAAACTTGGCACTTTGATCTGATATTCTGACCCAACAGCTAGAGCAGTCATTATTATCATTTTTTGTTCAAACAGGAACTTCTTTTCCTAAGCATGGAAGTTTTATTTATTTGCAAACGTTTTGATGCAGAGGGTAAAAAAGGGAAATTACTCTGTAATGCTAGTGGAGTTAATTTGCTTTAAACTGATCTTTCTCATCTCAAACATCACATTTTGAAACAAGAGAGGCAAGGCCTTCAAGACTCACTTGTGATGCACTTTTAAAAAAAAATCCAAGCTTTTTATGTATTGAGTATAATTTCAAAATGTAATGTTTAAGATGAGAAAGATCAGTTTAAAGCAAACTAAGTTCCCCAGCAGAGTAATTTCCCTTGTTTTAATGTCTCCACCAAAACGTTTGCAATAAATAAAACTTCCATGCTTAGCAAAGGAAGTTCCTGTTTGAACAAAAAATGATAATAATGACAGATCTTTTGTTGGGTCGAATATCAGATCAAAGTGCCAAGTTTAGAGAATACAAAAAATATAAATATAACAGTAAATGCATTATACTCAATACATAAAAAGCTTGGATTTTCTAAAAAGTGTATCACAAGTGAATCTTGAAGGCCTTGCCTTTCTTGTTCCTATTTTTATGCCTAATTTGGTGTCAACTGACAAAGTATTTGCAGAGAAAATGTCAATGTTTACCACAGAGACACAGACAACCGGGTTAAAACATAGACTCACTTTGTTTACACAAGTAAGTCAAAAACCAGAAGCTATGAGCACTATAAAAAAAAAAAATTAAAAAAAACCAGAAAGGCAAGGCCTTCAAGACTCACTTGTGATACACTTTAAACAAAATCCAAGTTTTTATGTATTGAGTATAATGCATTTACTGTTATATTTATATGTTTTGTATTCTCTAAACATGGCACTTTGGTCTGATATTCGACCCAACAAAGAATCTGTCATTATTATCATTTTTTGTTCAAACAGGAACTTCTTTTGCTGAGCATGGAAGTTTTATTTATTGCAAACGTTTTGGTGTAGATAGCAGAACAAGGGAAATTACTCTGCTGGGGAACTTAGTTTGCTTTAAACTGATCTTTCTCATCTTAAACATTACATTTTGAAATTATACTCAAGACATAAAAAGCTTGGATTTTTTTTAAAAAGTGCATCACAAGTGAGTCTTGAAAGGCCTTGCCTCTCTTGTTTCAAAATGTAATGTTTAAGATGAGAAAGATCAGTTTAAAACAAATTAACTCCACTAGCATTACAGAGTAATTTCCCCTTTTTACTATCTGCACCAAAACGTTTGCAAAATAAATAAAAATTCCATGCTTAGCAAAAGAACTTCCTGTTTGAACAAAAAATGATAATAATGACTGCTCTAGCTATTGGGTCAGAATATCAGATCAAAGTGCCAAGTTTAGAGAATACAAAAAACATAAATATAACAGTAAATGCAGTTTGCATATAATTAGGCTTCATTCTTTATTTTTTTGTGCCAATCCCGTAAGCGCAATATTGTTTTAAACAAGATGACTGGAAAGAACTGGATTTTTCCTATTTTTATGCCTAATTTGGTGTCAACTGACAAAGTAGTTGCAGAGAAAATGTCAATGTTAAAGTTTACCACGGACACACAGACACACACACACACACATACACACAGACAACCGAACACCGGGTTAAAACATAGACTCACTTTGTTTACACAAGTGAGTCAAAAAGAGACAAGACAAAACCAACAAAAAGAGAGACAGAAGCCAGCCAGTGGAGAAAGGTAACCTGTTACAAGGGAAGTGAGTGGGAGGGGAGGAGTCAGGCTGGTCACCGACTGTCACCGTGATGTCCGCCAGGTACCAACCCTCCCCGGCACCGCTCTCACCATGACCCACCACCAGACGTGACAGGGCTCCAAGCGACACTGCCTCCACCGTGAAAACGTCCACCTGACCAAAGAAAAAGAGAAAAAAAAAGATTGATACTTTTATAGTTCCTAAGAACCAACTGTAAGTGATTTGCAGAGTCGTTTGCATAAAAAGGTGCCTACATGGGTAGAGCTGACAGACATCTGCCCTTGCGTGCTCATCATTCGTTTCCAGTGTGATTCAGTCAGGTTACAATCATGCGCATATATATATATTTTTTTTTTTTTTTTTTTCTACATCCACATATTTGCCATACCTGTTGAATATGTTGTTGTAAAGATGCTTTCTCCAAGACAATTTTAATGTAATGAACGATAATTAACATCTGTCTGATGACCTGTTTATTCAGGAATCAATTTTTTTCAGCTGATCTACATAACAGCTGACAGACCTGGAGGAATCTGGTGAATAGTTTGCCTGTGTGGCGGCGGCGCCCCAGTGACTTGTCACAGAGGAAGGGGAGAGGAAGGAAATCAATGCTGGCAGTTTAATGACTGAAGAAACCTAACTGAGAGAAAACAAAGCATTCAAGCTCTTCACCCATAACCCTCACACAAAAGAATGGGAAGGCCTGAGAGAGGAGAAAACTGTCCTATTATTCCTTTCTTTTATTATAACGTCATCGTTGTTGTTGTAGGTGTTGTGACAGTGAATAGATTTTAAACTTATGTGCCACTGATTGTTGATAGTATGCTAAATGAAGCTTGTTTTACATCTTTACATAGATCTCTTTGAGAAGAGAGTGTACGGCTAGACATTGTGTGTCAGGATGGAGAAAGGTTATCTGTGGAATTGTTTACTTGTCCAGACAACATAATGATGTTTCTGTTACATCAGTGTAATTATGTCTAGCATATGTTTTGGTATTGATTTAACCTGGGTTTTAATGTTCCAGGTGTGCTGTTTAAAGTTAGAGAAATAAACACCTCAATTCATCTTTCTAAAAGACCCTGCTGTGGTACGAGGAGAGAGTGGATTGTGCACCTATCCTCTGCCTGTTATCCTACTCTACCCCTTCTTCCTTCTTCTCCTTCCCCCTACACCCCTACCACCACCCCCTTTTAACAGATGTTTTATGTGAGAGAAGAGAAAACCATTCTATCATTTATTTCTGTTATCATAATGGCATGGCATGGTTGTTGATGTTAGTGTTGTGACAGTGAATAGGTTTTAGTGTTCTTATTCTTATCATTGCTGTTTTATTATTGCCTTTCTCTCTCTGTGAGTATTAGGTCAACTGGGATGAGTGCATTAGCTTTGTGGTGGTCTTGCCAGTGTATTCTGCGGTAATTTCATCTGGAAGGTGTGTGTGACTGCAAGTGTGAGTGTGTGTGGTTGTGTGTGTGTGTGTGTGTGTGTGTGCGCGCGTGCGTGTGTGTGTGTGTGTGTGCATGTGTGTGTGTGAGGGTGGTGGTGTGTGGAGGTAGTGGTGGTGGTGAGAGAACAAGCATAAGCCACCATTATTTTGGGTGATTTTTTTTTTTTTTTTGGAGATGAAGTGGCTGATGCCTGAATGTCATTTCAACGCCCTTTACGCATTCTAGACTCTTCTCTTTGAAGCCAAAAAACAGGAGTGTTGCAGTATTGGAGTCTCAAACCAACCTTGCCCCTTTGGAAAGGTTTCCCGTCAGACTTGGACTTGAAGAGTCTGCGACGTCCGCTGTCCCCTTTCTCCCCAAAGAGGGTGACAAACACCTCCGCCTCTGTTTCTGCACCGGCCACATCACCGGTCTGCACCTGGAGCTGGTACACATGCACTGCAAAAGAACATTACAGTTGATGGAAACCAGAAAAAAAAACCATGCTGTGAACAGAAGCTAAATCACTTACAGTAGGTACTGATATAATAATAATAATAATAATAATAATAATACATAGTTTTTCTATGGCGCGATATCCAGCACCAATGCTGCTCAATGCGCCTTACATCATCCAGTTGATTTTAGACATGCCTTAAAAAACACATCAACCGCTATCTGACAATGGAAAACATCCAGTGTGTTCATATGAATGAAAAAGCACACTTAAGAGATGAATCAGATTATAAAAGCTATTAAGTAAATAAGGCTTAGATTAAAACAAAATGCATTTCATAGAACACACAAACACACACACACTCACACGCACACACACATATACACACACGCGCACGCACGCACGCGCGCACACACACACACACACACACACACACATATAGAGATGTCCCTCCCTTACACACACACACACACACACACTCACACACAGACACACACATGCTGACATTAAATATCAACTGCACTAAAAACAAAATTACATAAGCATAAAGATATTTCTTATTTTCTAACACAGAATTCTGTTCAGACATACTAACATGCCTCCACACTTACACACGCGTACCAGAGCACTGTACCCTCACAAACACATGCACACACACAAATGAACTGGCAATGGGAACACCTGCACTGGAATAAATCATGCATCTGAAACAAAAACTATCTGGCTGGTCACTGCGATGTCAACAAGCCCTTACACAGTCTGAGGACATGTCACTGCCATGTCAACAAGCTCTAACACACACTAAACACATGTCACTGCCGTGTCAACAAGCCCTTACACACTCTGAGGACATGTCACTGCCATGTCAACAAGCCCTTACACTCTCTGAAGACATGTCACTGCCATGTCAACAAGCCCTTACACTCTCTGAGGACATGTCACTGCCATGTTAACAAGCCCTTACACTCTCTGAGGACATGTCACTGCCATGTCAACAAGCCCTTACACACTTTGAGGACATGTCACTGCCATGTCAACAAGCCCTTACACACTTTGAGGACATGTCACTGCCATGTCAACAAGCCCTTACACACTCTGAGGACATGTCACTGTCATGTCAACAAGCTCTAACACACACTGAACACATGTCACTGCTGTGTCAATAAACTATGACACACACTGAGCACATCTAACAACCAACATAGAGAAAGCGAAAACAAATCTATTCCACAATACATGCTGAAAACTGGTTAAAAAAAAAAAAAAAAAAAAAAGGAACTGTGTTCTGAGTGCAGAACATGAAATAATACAAACTGTCCATCAATACCAAAACACGAAAACACACAAACTCACGATCACACACTCACACAATCAAGCAGACACTCTCAAACAAAAAATGATGCTCACACACACACATGATTGTTATCTAATGCACTGTATTCTATTTGACTTTCTAAAAAGTAAAACAAAAACTATTTTATGCAGACGATGGAGAACCCACTCCTCTCTCTCCTCAAACGATGTCGGAGACTGACGGGCACCATAGCCAAATGGTTAAAGCGTTGGACTTTCGATCTGAGGGTCCCGGGTTCGAATCACGGTGACGGCGCCTGGTGCGTAAAGGGTGGAGATTTTTATGATCTCCCAGGTCAACATATGTGCAGACCTGCCAGTGCCTGAACCCCCTTCGTGTGTATACGCAAGCATAAGATTAAATACACACGTTAAAGATCCTGTAATCCATGTCAGCGTTTGGTGGGTTATGGAAACAAGAACATACCCAGCATGCACATCCCCGAAAGCAGAGTATGGCTGCCTACATGGCGGGGTAAAAACGGTCATACACGTAAAAAGCCCACTCACGTATATACGAGTGAACGTGGGAGTTGAAGCCCACGAACGCAGAAGAAGAAGAAGAAGAAGATGTCGGAGAGGGTAAGGTTACAGCTCCGTGAGAAAAAAGTGTCTCTCATAACAAAAAAAACAACAAACAAACAAAAAAACAAAACAAAAAAAGACAAAAAAAAAAACCCCTTGTTTCACAAAACTGAGAAGAAAAACCAAGACAGTCACCAGGCAACGGAGCCTCTCTGGCTGAAGACACAGGCAGCTCCCTCCACACGTCACAGTCATCTTGTTTCCGTGACAACCATCGGTGAACTTTGAACTCCAGTGTCTCTTCCTCCACCAGATCCACCATGATGATCTGAAACGACAAAATTGGGAGGGTGGAGTTAATACGTGGAGATCTGATACCTTTTTTTTTCCCCCCCGGTCATGGTGACAGACATGCAGAGATGTTTACATGTGCATACACACATGGAAAACAGCCACACACACACACACACACATCTTCTCATGGACACTCTCTCTCTCTCTCTCTCTCACTCTTGGATTGAGTCTGTGCATGTCTTAAAACAATGGTGGATATCAAAGTCAGCCAATGTCCTGATATCTCCATGGTTTGAAAACAAAGATTCATTCATTCATTCTCTCTTTTTGTACAATTTTCAGTCACTGCATTCGGACAAGTTCATAGATGCTGTGCAACATCTGCAATGCAGATGCCTGACCAGTATCATAACCCAGCGTGCTTTGTCAGGCCCTGAGTGCATGTATGTATGTATGTGTGTATATATATATATATATATATATATATATGTGTGTGTGTGTGTGTGTGTGTGCCTTTCAGTGTATTTTTCTTCAGAATTTTGCCAGAGGAGAACACTTATGTTGCCATAGGTTCTTTTCCAGTGCTCCAAGTGCGTGCTGCACATGGGGCCTCAGTTTACTGTCTCTTTTCAACTAGATGCTCGTGTTTGATTTCCCCAGTCAAGCCTGGGAGAAAGGGCAAGAACCAAAATCCTCACAGACACTGTACTGACAGATCAGTGTCTCCGCCATTCTGCCACCTCCCCTTTCTACATGCGTGGAGTGATGGCCCAGAGGTAACACATCTGCCTAGAAAGCAAGAGAATCTTCGCATGCTGGTTGGAATCATGGCTCAGCCACCGATATTTTCTCCCCCTCCACTAGATCTTGAGTGGTGGTCTGGACGCTAGTCATTCAGAAGAGACAATAAACTGAGGTCCTGTGTGCAGCATGCACTTACCACATGTAAAAGAACCCATGGCAACAAAAGGGTTGTTCCTAGCAAAATTCTGAAGAAAACTCCACTTCAATGGGAAAAACAAATAAAACTGCACGCAGGAAAAAAAATACAAAAACAAGAAAAGCAAGGCCTTCAAGACTCACTTGTGATACACTTTTAAAAAAATCCAAGCTTTTTATGTATTGAGTATAATGCATTTACTGTTATATTTATATTTTTTGTATTCTCTAAACTTGGCACTTTGATCTGATATTCGACCCAACAAAAGATCTGTCATTATTATCATTTTTTGTTCAAACAGGAACTTCCTTTGCTAAGCATGGAAGTTTTATTTATTGCAAACGTTTTGGTGGAGACATTAAAACAAGGGAAATTACTCTGCTGGGGAACTTAGTTTGCTTTAAACTGATCTTTCTCATCTTAAACATTACATTTTGAAATTATACTCAATACATAAAAAGCTTGGATTTAAAAACAAAAAAGTGCATCACAAGTGAGTCTTGAAGGCCTTGCCTCTCTTGTTTCAAAATGTAATGTTTAAGATGAGAAAGATCAGTTTAAAGCAAATTAACTCCACTAGCATTACAGAGTAATTTCCCTTTTTTACTATCTGCATCAAAACGTTTGCAAAATAAATAAAACTTCCATGCTTAGGAAAAGAAGTTCCTGTTTGAACAAAAAATGATAATAATGACTGCTCTAGCTGTTGGGTCAGAATATCAGATCAAAGTGCCAAGTTTAGAGAATACAAAAAATATAAATATAACAGTAAATGCAGTTTGCATATAATTAGGCTTCATTCTTTATTTTTTTGTGCCCATCCCAGAGGCGCAATATTGTTTTAAACAAGATGACTGGAAAGAACTGAATTTTTCCTATTTTTATGCCAAATGTGGTGTCAACTGACAAAGTAGTTGCAGAGAAAATGTCAATGTTAAAGTTTACCACGGACACACAGACACACACACACACACACACAGACAACCGAACACCGGGTTAAAACATAGACTCACTTGTTTACACAAGTGAGTCAAAAATGGGTGGCTATGTAGTGTCGCGATGCGCTCTCCCTGGAGAGAGCAGCCCGAATTTCACACAGAGAAATCTGTTGTGATAAAAACAAATACAAATACAAATACACACACACACACATATTCTGTGACTCTGGTTGTTGCCGCATTACCTTCTCCAAAAACCACTGAGTGCCAAAGGCCTGCTCCGCCAGCCCCACACGGATCTTGTACAGGGTCCCCGTCTCTTTGCTGTCAATGGTGATCTGGGCCACACCACACAAACCATGACATGAATGCCATTCTTTTTAAAGCATGAATAACATATTGAAGAAAATGTGTGTGACTCTGTGTGTGTGTGTGTGCGTGTGTGACTCTCTTTGTGTGTGTGTGTGTGTGTGTGTTTGCGCGCGCGCGCCCTTGTGTGGATATGCACGTGTATATGTGCGTGTCTCTGTGTGTGTGTGTGCCTCTGTGTGTGTGCAGGCATTTGAATGCTCCTTCATGTGTGTGACTGCCAGTGTTATGCAATTTTATGTCTTACCTTGCCAACGAAAATCTCCGCCGTTGCATTCATGAAACTCAGTGAAGCTTACTCCTATCTCTGGCATGAGTGAGTGAGTGAGAGAATCTGTGTGTGTGTGTGTGTGGCACTGTTATAGTGTGTCAGGCACCAATGGTAGAGATTTTGCAGCACACGCTGCTTACTGACAGACCCCTCCTACTCCCATTCCCCATCCTCTCCTTCCTTCCCCCTTCTCTTCTTACCAATACACTAAATGAACTCCTTCCTCTGACAGGACAGGCTGTAAACCCCGCCAACCCCCCTTCCCCTCCCCCTCCCTTTTCTACCATCTCTCCCTTCCCCCATCCCCTTCACCCTTGGCCACAGAGTGCCGAGATAGCAAGACCAGAATTTATGGGGGTTGATACTTCATAGTATGGCACCCCATTTATCCTAAGCCCCCCCCCCTCTCCTTTTCACCCCCCCCCCCCCCCCTTTACCCCCTACAGGCCCCCCTCCCTGGCATCTATCTCTGCTTACACCCCCTCCCCCTCCTCACCCCCTTTAGCACTGAGCCCAGAGGAAGCAAGTTATTGTGGAATATAAATACTAATTAAATGTGATGTCTCCTGGGATGTCAGGCCACAGCTGTTTACAGTCCCCTGCCCTTTTTCATTTCCTTTCCATCAACATCAAACCTGCTTTCTCCTTTGTTGACCCTTCCTCTCTGATTCTGATATTTACCACACATGACACTACCAGTAGTGTGTGTGTGCTATCCATGTTGATCTCTGGCAGGATGGCATCTGCCTCAATGGTCACCACATGGTGTGGTGTGTTTATCATGAGCTGTTTAGAACAGAATCAGGGCTGGGCGATCTTTCCTCCTCCTTCCCTTCCTCTTTTCACCCCCCCCCCCCTCCCCTCCCCTTCTCCTTGACAATGCTGGGTTCTGTGAGAAAAGTGCTGATGTGCAAATCCAGCACTGTTGGTCCCAGATTGGTCTGGCCAGGAGAGCCAGAAGGTCAAGACAGTACCATGGGGGCTGTGAGTGTCAAACTATCATCTATTTTTCGGACTTAGTTGAATGCTTGATTTATGGTATACTTGGATTCTGTGACTAACACACTGGCTCAGTGGGACTGTGTTCTGCTACATGAATATAAAGTGAACCCTAATACTTTGGGGGCTGTGAGTAATGCTTGTACTGGTAATTTGCTTTGTTGACAATTTACTTTATGGTTTTTGGAAACAGTTTGGAGTTTGTAGAATTGTGATGTTATGTCACAAGAGTGTTGAGAGATCCTTTTTAGCTGATGTGGTATTGCACAGTTAATGTAACTGGAATGTGTTGATGCAGATACCATGACTTGTGAGAGAGTATAGCCAGCATGTGTATGGCTTAATTGTATTTGAGGCTAGTGACTGAGGGAAAAGTGGTTAAAATACACAATGTAGCCAATACATGACTAAATGGAGTACTGGTTTAGGATATTTGGGTATCACCCCCCCCCCCCCCTTTCCTGTTTCCTCCAGGTTGATATTATGGTATGATGCTTGGACATCATGTTTGGGTTTACAGGTTGTGCATCTTGGCTTGCATAAATGATAATGTTCAGTAACATGTCAGTGGTGTGTCAGTTGTTGACATACTGTGGGAACAATGTAAGCATTCAGTCACAAAGAAACACAGAGATTATGTGTGTTGCATCTGTGTAGAATGTTTTGGTTGCAACAGTTGGAGTTATTTTGAGGTTTGACATACCTATTTTGTATGTTAGGTGGTGATGGTTATATTCAAGGTGAACAAATCTACAGGCTAACTGTATGCTCATGTGTTTCCATGTGTGTGTGCACATGAGTGATAATGCAACATGGGGAACATGTGTGACTTGGTAGTTGTGATTACCATGTGCTGTAGTCATGTTATATGCCAGTGGGGTAACACATAGCTGTGTGTGTTCAATAAGATTTGAGACCACTGAGAGGCAGTCCTATGTTGGTGCACACAGGTTGCTATATATTTACCAAATTACTTGGTAACTATATGATTCCCATGTAAACATTTTACCAATGAGATACTTTGCAGAGATAAAGTACAGCTTTGTTCAGTCTTAATGGAAACAGCTAATACTGGATGGTGATTTAACTGGAGTTAAACACTGGGAGTTTGTAATTGTCTGCCACATACTTGGTGCGACAGCTATTATTCTATGGTGGTTTGACAGGAGTTAAATACTGGGAGTTAGTATTTGTTAGTCATATATTTGGTGCACATTAACTTATATGTCACTGATTGTTGATAGTAAGCTAAATGAAGCTTGTTTTACATTTTTACATAGATCTCTTTGAGAAGAGAGTGTACGGCTAGACATTGAGTGTCAGAATGGAGAAAGGTTATCTGTGGAGTTGTTTACTTGTCCAGGCAACATAATGATGTTTCTGTTACATCAGTGTAATTATGTTTAGCATATGTTTTGGTATTGATTTAACCTGGGTTTTAATATTGTGTGTGTTCCAGGTGTGCTGTTAAGTTAGAGAAATAAACACCTCAATTCATCTTTCTAAAAGACCCTGCTGTGGTACGAGGAGAGAGTGGATTGTGCACCTACTCTACCTCTTCACCTCCTACTCAACCCCTGTCCCCACCACTACACTACCCCCCCTTTTAACAACTTGGCGTCGCCGACAGGATCAGCAGGTGAGGTGTCTCTTAGCTTTAGCAGCACACAGCCCAACGCAGACCAGCACAGCCCAACCCAGCCCGAGGATGACCATGCCTACTACCACAGCACAGCAGTCCCCCATGCAGTGGTGTGCAGCACCCACACTGCCAGTGTTCACTGGTGAGCCAGGCGAGACGTCGGCTGAGGACTTCGTCACTGAGGCGGAGAGGGTCCTGGCCGCATACCCCATGGGAGACGAGATGGCAGCATACTTCATCTACAGCCATCTGCAGGGAACCGCACGCAGAGAGCTGATGCTGCGGGACCTGGAGGACACCAACACCCCAGAGAAGGTGACCGGCATTCTGCTGGGGGTGTTCGGTGACGGACGGCGTGTCACCACACTGCTGTCCATACTTTTCAGCAGGGTACAACAGCCGGAGGAGTCCATCATGGACTACTCTCATGCTCTGCGCAGCATGGAGAGAACCATCCAGATGAAGATGACTGGGGGTCTCACCGCTGACATGCTGAGGGACCACTTCATCAGTGGCCTCTGGAACGCCTTGTTGAAAAGGGAGCTGCACCAGGTAGTGAGGCGAGAGCCTCAAACCACCTTCATCCAGGTGAGGGATGAAGCCCTGAGGCTGCAGAGAGAGCTGGAAGAGGACCAACAACAGCAACAGCCCAGGGAACAGATGGCACAACTGGGGGACAAACTGTTGTTGTTAGAGGGAAAAGTCAGGTCTATGCAGCGGCTAGTGTCAGGTCTAGTTGGTCAGAGAGATGAGGTTTTAGTTAAGAACAGGGCTGTGGGCAAAAAGAAAAAGAAGAAAGTCAGGAAAGGAAAAATCCAGTCAGCAGTGGGGGATAGGATTTCCCCAAACCACAACAAGGGTAAGGATTTCCCCAAAGTAAAGAGCAAGGTTTCCCACAATGAAATACACACAGACTTCCACAATGGTCTCAAGGGGCGGGATCACAAACTGAAAGAAAGGATTTCAGATAAACTGATGAAGAGCCATTCAGTAGGTGGCTGCAGTGGTGATGATCCATGCCGGGATGAATGGGTGCTGCTACCCATGCCACCTGATCCAGGGATTCCTGGTCAATGTTGGAAGAGGGAGAATGACTTAGACTGCCAAGCTGCAGTCAAGACTCCCAGACCATCATGCAAATCAGTGTGCACTGGTTTGTGTGAGACTAGCACCAGGTTTCATCTGAAGCCTGAAATTCACATGTCTTGTGGCTCAAAAGGTGCTAGAATGTCGGCTCAAATGGATAGGAACTGGGATGGGAGACTGACAGGGTCAATACTCCCAAAATGTAGTGTTATGTACAAGACTAATGTGAACCACCTGTCAGTGAGTAGACTTGCTGCTGTAGCCTGCTAGTGTATCTGGTATTTTGCGTACAGGGTGGTGTTTTAGCTGGAAGTTCAATGCTGCTTTTTATGTTTTATGGTTAATTAGTCTGTTGAAGTTACAATTTTTATACTGGCCTTTCTTGTTTGAAGGTTTTTAGGTATTGCTTTTTTGTTGTTGACAATGTTCTGCATTTATTTGCAATATGTAAGGGTGACATACATCAGATAATGTATGATGACAGGGATTCCTGTTAGATCCTTATGTATTAATGTTTCGCAAATGCTCTTGGATAGGGAACTTGTCTCGCCATTTGCATGAAGTGATTGATTTGTAAGCAATCTGCAGCAATGAGGACATTGCTTTCAAAAGCAAGGGGTGGATGTTATAGTGTGTCAGGCACCAATGGTAGAGATTTTGCAGCACACGCTGCTTACTGACAGACCCCTCCTACTCCCATTCCCCGTCCTCTCCTTCCTTCCCCCTTCTCTTCTTACCAATACACTAAATGAACTCCTTCCTCTGACAGGACAGGCTGTAAACCCCGCCAACCCCCCTTCCCCTCCCCCTCCCTTTTCTACCATCTCTCCCTTCCCCCATCCCCTTCACCCTTGGCCACAGAGTGCCGAGATAGCAAGACCAGAATTTATGGGGGTTGATACTTCATAGTATGGCACCCCATTTATCCTAAGCCCCCCCCCCCCCCTCTCCTTTTCACCCCCCCCCCCTTACCCCCTACAGGCCCCCCTCCCTGGCATCTATCTCTGCTTACACCCCCTCCCCCTCCTCACCCCCTCTAGCACTGAGCCCAGAGGAAGAAAGTTATTGTGGAATATAAATACTAATTAAATGTGATGTCTCCTGGGATGTCAGGCCACAGCTGTTTACAGTCCCCTGCCCTTTTTCATTTCCTTTCCATCAACATCAAACCTGCTTTCTCCTTTGTTGACCCTTCCTCTCTGATTCTGATATTTACCACACATGACACTACCAGTAGTGTGTGTGTGCTATCCATGTTGATCTCTGGCAGGATGGCATCTGCCTCAATGGTCACCACATGGTGTGGTGTGTTTATCATGAGCTGTTTAGAACAGAATCAGGGCTGGGCGATCTTTCCTCCTCCTTCCCTTCCTCTTTTCACCCCCCCCCCCTCCCCTCCCCTTCTCCTTGACAATGCTGGGTTCTGTGAGAAAAGTGCTGATGTGCAAATCCAGCACTGTTGGTCCCAGATTGGTCTGTTAACTTCAGCCAATTGGAAACGTTCTGGGTCGGAAGATAGTTTGCATATGGCGCCAGCTTGTGAACAGGATAAAATGAATAGGCAAGTGGGGTTTCTTTCTTTTCCTTCCTTGGAGCAGGCCAGGAGAGCCAGAAGGTCAAGACAGTACCATGGGGGCTGTGAGTGTCAAACTATCATCTATTTTTCGGACTTAGTTGAATGCTTGATTTATGGTATACTTGGATTCTGTGACTAACACACTGGCTCAGTGGGATTGTGTTCTGCTACATGAATATAAAGTGAACCCTAATACTTTGGGGGCTGTGAGTAATGCTTGTACTGGTAATTTGCTTTGTTGACAATTTACTTTATGGTTTTTGGAAACAGTTTGGAGTTTGTAGAATTGTGATGTTGTGTCACAAGAGTGTTGAGAGATCCTTTAAGGCTGATGTGGTATTGCACAGTTAATGTAACTGGAATGTGTTGATGCAGATACCATGACTTGTGAGAGAGTATAGCCAGCATGTGTATGGCTTAATTGTATTTGAGGCTAGTGACTGAGGGAAAAGTGGTTAAAATACACAATGTAGCCAATACATGACTAAATGGTGTACTGGTTTAGGATATTTGGGTATCACCCCCCCCCCCTTTCCTGTTTCCTCCAGGTTGATATTATGGTATGATGCTTGGACATCATGTTTGGGTTTACAGGTTGTGCATCTTGGCTTACCTAAATGATAATGTTCAGTAACATGTCAGTGGTGTGTCAATTGTTGACATACTGTGGGAACAATGTAAGCATTCAGTCACAAAGTATGAGTGAGTGAGTGAGAGAATCTGTGTGTGTGTGTGTGTGGCACTATGAACACACAACGTGTAGCACTCTGATCACACAACCCAAGTGTGGAAATTTTTGCACACCCTGTGCACATCCAGTTTGTTCAGTCATTCTGCTTTAGGAAGGGGTGTGGGGGAACAGATGACAGTCTCTCACCCTACACCCTCCAACATGGACCTTTACCTTGAACTCATCCGTGCTCCCTGGCTGGAAGATCCCATCCTCCCCGTGACCGACCACGATGGGGCCCACACAGCCACGGTCGCCGTACGCGTACATGACCACTTTGTCCAGGCACCCCATGTCAGCCTCACCGCCTGTGGTCAGCAGCAGTCCCCAGGTTCCAGCTGCACAGTGAGAAAGGGACAGTCACTATGGGGCAGGGTACAGGAAGGAAGGGGAGGAACTCTGTTTATTTGCTGGTTAATGTTACTTTGATTCTGGAAACATATAGAAGAAAGTGTCAGAATCAAAAGTTGAACTTTATATATTTTGACGGTTTTACATCATCTTCCTAAGCAATTTTAATTTAATGTCCCATCACATGTACGGGGTGACAGTTGATGTCTTGTTAATGTATTAATTTTCATATTTGAATGTCATCATTTGAGAAAAGAAAAGAAAAGACAGGACAGGAGGGGTTCAGGAAGTTGTATGCTGAGCTGTAGGGAAACAGAACAGCTGCAGGGAGGAATCAAAAGATGAACAAGAGAGGCAAGGCCTTCAAGACTCACTTGTGATACACTTTAAAAAAAAATCCAAGCTTTTTATGTATTGAGTATAATTTCAAAATGTAATGTTTAAGATGAGAAAGATCAGTTTAAAGCAAATTAAGTCCCCTAGCATTAATTACATAGTAATTTCCCTTTTTTTACTATCTGCACCAAAACGTTTGCAAAATAATTAAAACTTCCATGCTTAGCCAAAGAAGTTCCTGTTTGAACAAAAAATGATAATAATGACTGCTCTTGTTGTTGGGTCAGAATATCAGATCAAAGAGCCAAGTTTAGAGAATACAAAAAATATAAACAGTAAATGCAGTTTGCATATAATTAGGCTTCCTTTTTTTTTTTTTTTTTTTTTGTGCCCATCCCAGAGGTGCAATATTGCTTTAAACAAGATGACTGGAAAGAAATGAATTTTTCCTATTTTTATGCCTAATTTGGTGTCAACTGACAAAGTATTTGCAGAGAAAATGTTAAAGTTTACCACGGACACACAGACACACAGACACACACACCACACAGACAACCGAACACCGGGTTAAAACATAGACTCACTTTGTTTACACAAGTGAGTCAAAAATTTGAAATAAGCATAAATACAATTGAAGAACCCTGCTAATATCCAGTTATGCAATGCAAGACAAGGCTCAAAACTCTTCCTGCAGTCTCCACAGAAAGAGAAATAATAAATGCTACTAGGGTACTGCTTTGTCAGGAGTTGTTATGGATTGAGATCTAATGACAGCAATAATGATAACAACAGCAAGGCACAATACGGAGAAAGACTGAAACAGGTCAGTGAGTGAGATGGAAAAAGAGAGAAAATGGTGTACCTTGATCTTGACGTCCCATCGATCACTTTCTGTGAGTGCTGTGTTCTACTGGAATTGGATTGCTGAGGTCATTACTAAGAAAAGTAGGATCAAGGGACATTTCGTTTATTCAAACAGGAACAAAAAAAAAAGGACCAGACTGTCATGCTTAAACCTCTCACTTTATAATATACAGAGTTGTCTTCTTTATTTACTTTTCATTCCACGTAATCTGGATACGTTTGTATATCCAAGGTAATGTGTGTGTGTGTGTGTGTGTGTGTGTGTGAGAGAGAGAGAGATAGGTAGAGAGAGCTAGCTTTTCTGAGTGATGATCTTCACATGTATACTAATAACAGGGCATATGGCTGCCTGGTTGTGAGCGTTCTCACACCAATCAACCTCCACTCCACAGAGATGTGAACACATTTGTGTCCACTTGGAAAAAAAAAAGAAAGAAAAAAAAAGATATATATAGATAGATAGATATATATATATATATAGATAGATAGATAGATAGATACAGATACAAAGTATTACGTTCTGGTTTCTCCTCCTGTGGTGGGAGTGGCGTTTTCTCTTCTTGCTGCAGTTCTGGAAGAATATCTGCAATAGAAGGGTTAAAAGTTGTACCACAATATCATATGCTATATATAGTCTGGAAGGTTAAAGGTTGTACTATGATACCATATACATAATTTGGAAGGTTGAAAATTGTACTCTGATGCCATATACTACATGTATAGTCTGCATGTTTAAGGTGTTACTATGATACCACATGCTACATATATATTCCATTAGAACAGTGACCATCAACACTGATGTAAAGTAAATGTTACAATTCACACTGAGCAGTACCGTTCCAGCATCTGGATTCATTAAGAATTTAAAACATTGTGTTTGTGAACTGTTCACATTCGTGGCCTCTGATCAAAACGCTAACAGAAGAAAATCTTACAACTATTATAATGCTAATTTTTGTGTGAACTATTAACTTTTGATTCTGAACCAGGACGCATTCAGCAATAGATAATATGCGTATTATAGATATTATAGATCAGAACATTTTGCATGAAATACCTGTCGTGAAAGCCAAAAAAGAATTCTATTTCATCAAAGCAGAAAAAGTCAGCAGTGAAAAGAACCCTTGTTTAGAAAAAAGATGGATAAGTTAAAAGAAATGATGACAAATTGTGACCCCCCCCCCCCCCTAAAAAAAAAAAAGGGAAGAAGAAGACAGATGTGACAAATTTCCTGTGATTAAAAGATTTGTAACTTTCAATGAACTAAATGTAAACATACCCAAAATCACAAAAACTTTATAAAAATGTGAATAAGAATAAAACACACACACAAATTTTTTGGTTGAAAAACAAAGATATTATCAACACCACTGGCAAATCCTTCAAACTAAAAAACAACAACAACCCAACCCCAGTATATGCAGGTTGAGAGAGAAAAAAAAAAAAAAAAGGAAAAGAAAAAAGAATCACAGCAACAATACTGAAATGAAAAACCACCTTGCACCCATCAAAATACACACACAGTTTCAGTTTCAGTTTCTCAAGGAGGTGTCACTGCATTCAGACAAATCCATATATGCTACACCACATCTGCTAGACGGATGCCTGACCAGTGGCATAACCCAACGCACTTAGTCAGGCCTTGAGTGCATGCACATATATTTGTGTAGAGTGGATTTTGTCAACAGAACTTTGCCAGAGGACAACACTCTCGCTGTCATGGGTTCTTTTTCAGTGCTCCAAGGGTGTGCTGCACACGGGACCTTGGTTTTTCGTCTTATCCGAATGACTTGATGCTCAGTTTGATTTTCCAGTCAAACTAGGGAGAAAGGGCGAGAGCAGGATTCAAAACCCAGACCCTCACAGACTCTCTGTACTGGCAGATGAGCGTCTTAACCTTTCTTCTTCTTCTTCTTCTGCGTTCACTCGTATGCACACAAGTGGGCTTTTACGTGTATGACCGTTTTTACCCCGCCCTGTAGGCAGCCATACTCTGTTTTCGGGGGTGTGCATGCTGGGTATGTTCTTGTTTCCATAACCCACCGAACGATGACATGGATTACAGGATCTTTAACGTGCGTATTTGATCTTCTGCTTGCATATACACACGAAGGGGGTTCAGGCACTAGCAGGTCTGCACATATGTTGACCTGAGAGATCGTAAAAATCTCCACCCTTTACCCACCAGGCGGCGTTACCGTGATTCGAACCCGGGACCCTCAGATTGACAGTCCAACGCTTTAACCACTTGGCTATTGCGCCCATCAGCGTCTTAACCATTCTGCCACCTTCCTTCCTTCTTCCTACACACACAAACACAATTTACTGAACCAGTGCAACATTCCAAACCAATGAAAAGGTGACTGGCACAAGTCCCCAGGAAATCTACACAAAATTAAACCTCAAAGCAAAACTGGAAGAAGGGGATGGGGATGGGTGGGGGCGCACGCCATGAAAACCAGCATGATGCGTCACCAGACACGCCCCCACAGGGAACTGAAGCGCCAAGGGAGGAGAAAGAGAGTCCAAGCAAGAAACACCTGGCGAAGAGACCTCCAGGCAGACACCGAGCAGATGGGGCATTACCTGGAGCCATGCAGGCCAAGGAACAGGACAGGGGGACTGTGGAGGTCTCTTGCTGATGGCTTTTACACAAAGAGGGGCGATAGGCCTCATCATCGATTAATTATCCTTGTATTGTATTGTATTTTTGTACTGTATCACTCTTTTGTCACAACAAATTTCTCAGTGTGAAATTTGGGTTGCTCTCTCCAGGGAGAATGTGCAGCTCCAGTGAGAGTGCCACCTTATCCCCCCCCCCCCCCCCCACCTCCTCCCCCCCCCTCCCCCCCACCCCTTTTTTTTCTGCCTGCAAGTGTATTTGGCTTCCTATCAAAGTGGGTTTTTCGACAGAAGTTTGCCAGAGATAACCCTTTAGTCGCCATAGGTTCTTTTATGTGTGCTAAGTGCATGCTGCACATGGGACCTTGGTTTGTCATTCCGTTCAAATTGACTCTCCCATCACATCTGAACCCCAGCACTATGCCATACCTCACAATCTACAAGGTGATACTTTTTTTTGGTCTCAAAACAGGACTTTTTGAATGAATGTAGCTTGTGTGTGGCTAATTCTCATGCCTCTGTGTCTCCCCAAGTAATCCCCCAAAGCAAAGCAAATTATAATGATAATAATAATGCACATTTATACAGTGCCCTTTCTCTCTAAGAGCTCAGGGCGCTTTATATGAAAGAAAAATATTACAAGTAGCATAAAACATTCATGACCACTCTTTCTCAAAAAATCCCTACCCCCACTCACTCTCTCCCTTTCCCACTCCACATACATCCAAAGTGAGCTGACATGGGTGGTGCTGGAGAAAAGGAAGCTGAGAGTACTTATAGATAGGTTTTAAAAAGATGAGTCTTTAGTGATGAGCGAAAAGCAGAAATAGAATCAGATGCACAAATATGATGAGGAAGGTTGTTTCAGATGTGAGGAGCAGTAAAGAAGAAAGAACGTTCACCATAGGTTCTTGTATTGACACGAGGAAGCTTCAAAAGGTAACAGTCAGAGGAACAGCGGAGATTTCTTGTGAGAGTGTAAACACTGATAAGGTCAGAAAGATAAGTAGGTCCTGCGGAGTGACACGTAACTTTGTATTTAATTCTCGCTTCAATGGGGAGCCAATGTAGAGTGCGGAGGTGAGGAGAAATGTGATCTGTACATGGGACTCGGACAGTAAGATAGGCAGCATTGTTTTGAAGTTTTTGAATTCAAATTATGTTGTTTTCGCCTTGTCAACTGCAATGGAGCCATTTTAGAGCTGAACAGCCATCTGTTCTTAAAACCAATCTCAAAGTAATCCCCTGAGATCTGCATGGAAAAATCCACCAATAATTCCAAAACTATGTTGTCTCACTCAGTACAATCTCACAGTCAGCTCACTGCACGTTAATGCCACAAGGTGACTGAAGGGGCTGTGTGAAATACAGACAGCGACAGCACATTACTGCCACAAGGTGACTGAAGGGGCTGTGTGAAATACAGACAGCGACAGCACATTACTGCCACAAGGTGACTGAAGGGGCTGTGTGAAATACAGACAGCTACAGCACATTACTGCCACAAGGTGACTGAAGGGGCTGTGTGAAATACAGACAGCGACAGCACATTACTGCCACAAGGTGACTGAAGGGGCTGTGTGAAATACAGACAGCGACAGCACATTACTGCCACAAGGTGACTGAAGGGGCTGTGTGAAATACAGACAGCTACAGCACATTACTGCCACAAGGTGACTGAAGGGGCTGTGTGAAATACAGACAGCGACAGCACATGAGTGGTGGTTCCAAAGATTGATAACAACATAGTTATGACTGAACTATCACCAGGTGATTCCAAAGATTGATGGTGACAATGACGCACTCATGGCTGAAGTATCACTGAGTGATTCCAAGACTGATGGTGATAACAGCACAGTTAGGACTGAACTATCATCAGGTGACTTGAAAACTGATGGTGATAACACAGTTATAACTGAACTATCATTGGGTGATTCCAAGATTGATGGTGATCCTAACAGTTGTAACTGAACTATCATTGGGTGATTCCATGAATGATAGTGATAACAACACAGTTGTAACTGAACTATCATTGGGTGATTCCATGAATGACAGTGATAACAACACAGTTGTAACTGAACTATCATTGGGTGATTCCATGAATGACAGTGATAACAACACAGTTGTAACTGAACTATCATTGGGTGATTCCATGAATGACAGTGATAACAACACAGTTGTAACTGAACTATCATTGGGTGATTCCATGAATGATAGTGATAACAACACATTTGTAACTGAACTATCATTGGGTGATTCCATGAATGATAGTGATAACAACACATTTGTAACTGAACTATCATTGGATGATTCAAAGGCTGATAGTGATAACAACACAGTTGTAACTCAACTATCATTGGGTGATTCCAAGATTGATGGTGATAGTCACCCAAGATTGACTGATGGTGATAGTCACCCAAGACTGATGGTGATATCAACACAGCAATAACTCAACTATCATTGGTGGATTCCAAGACTGATGGTGAACACTGTTGTAACTGAACTATCATTGATATCTATCTATGATGCTGCTGCTGTATGTTTCTGACATTGTGGAGAGTGATCAATTCTTTGTTTGCTTTTCTTGCAAACATATTTTCAGAAACTGATGTCATGGTGGTTGTTCGTTTTTTTCTGGTTTATGTTCCATTGATGCAGTGTGTGTGTGTGTGTGTGTGTGTGTGTGTGTGTGTGTGTTATGTGTGTGTGTGTGTGTGTGTGTGTGTGTGTGTGTGCGTGCGTGCGTGCATGTGTGCGTGCGTGTGTGCACGCATGCGTGTGTGTGTATGCATGTGTGTGTGTACCTCTGTGTGTGTGTGTGTGTGTGGTCAAGAGAAACATCTGTAAAATTCAGTATGGCTTTTCACATGCAATAGCCAAAACATTTTGTTGTTGTTGCTGCTTTTTTGACTCACTTGTTTCAACACAAGAAAAGTGAAGGTGAAAAGTGAGAAACACAGAAAAAAAATCAGACATAAAAAATGTTGAAAAAACCCCCCAAAACAGGCCCACAAAAAGAAAAACACACTGTAACTAGCTGTGCATCCCTTTCCCATTGAATTTCATCATTTGCTTGTTAAACAAAACATAAGCAAAGTTCAGTCCCACTGAAATTGATTAATCCGTCATAAAGGGACAGTGACGACCACACACCATGAGAAATTCAGTCTCTCTGAATCAATTCTCTGTTGCAACAACCACAGCATACAGAGTGGTAGTATTTCAGTTTCATGTTAATTCATTATCCACTCAGATGGCTGAAGCATTTGAAAAGGGACTGCATTTTTGCCCCACTTTTGTTAATTCTCTTTTCAAGTGACTGCCACACACACACAGAAACACACAGTGATATCATTTTAGTACCGCCATATTAATCGTCCAATCCAGTGATGAGAAAACACATGCTGTGATGGCACTGTACGTGCTGTGCTCATCTCACCATCGTCATCATCATCGCCGAAAGTTACGTCCTCATCTTCTGTAACATCTTTCACTTCTTCGGTCACAAGTTCCTCTGTCAAGTTTTCTTCTTCTTTCATTTCTTCGGCTGCTTCGGTTACTTCTTCTTCTTCTTCCTTCGCTTCTTCTGTCACTGCATCTTCTGCCACTTCTTCTTCCTTCACTTCTCCTATTACTTCTTCTTCTTTGTCTTCTTCCATCAAATCCTCCAGCACATCATTATCATCATCCAATGGGAATGTGACATCCTCATCTTCAGTAGCTTCAGCGTTCTGCTCTGATTCTGTTTTAATTATGGCTTCGTCTTCTTCTGTCTTGAAGGAAACTGCTCCTTCCTCTTCTTCAGGTGCGTCATCTTGTTCCGTTTTCTCTTCAACTTCTTCCTTTTCCTCTTTTGCTTCGGAAACTTCTTCTGCTAGCATCTCTTCTTTTGCATCATCGTTATCATCATCAATCAGTTCTTCGAAGTCATCGCTAATGTCTTGCTGAGATTTGGGGGTGGACTGAACATCGTCAGGTGGTTTGCCTGCTGCAGGGTTTTCCTCTGGGGCTTCTGTGTCGATGATGTCTTCTATGTGAGGTATTGCAGTGATGTGAACTTGTGTCGCTTTCCTTGATGCCGCTGAGCAGGTGTGTGAAAAACAGAAGTGAGAACTAGCGTTTTAGTCTGTTGTACGGTACAGCTAACATTTTAGTCTGTTAAAATGTTCAGCTCATGTTTTAGTCTGTTGCATACATGTTGTATAACTAATGTTTTATAGTCTGTTATATAGTAATACTAATGTTTCAGTCTGCTGTAGACATGTAGTTTTACTAATATTCTAGTCTGTAATATAGTAAGCTAATGTTTTAGTCTGTTGCATAGTAAAGCTGATGTTTTAGCTGTTATAAGGTACAGTTAATGTTTCAGTTTGTTACACAGCATAACTAATTCTTTAGTCTGTTGTATAATGCTACAAGCAGATTTCAGCCTGTTGTATAGTACAGTTGTTATAGTGTGTCAGGCGCCTATGGTGGAAGCATGGGATTTTCTCAGACACACTGCCCACTGATGGACCCCTCCTTCCCACCTCCCTACTCTTCTCCCCCCACCCCCCTTCCATGGCATCTATCCCCACCAACACCCCTCCCCATACCCTCTCTCCCTTCCCACCCCCCCCCCCCCCCCCCCCCCCCCCCCCCTTTCCTTGGCCAAGTACAGAGGGAGCAAGTTATCAAGAAATACTAAGTAAAGATGGTATCTCCTCTGACCATTCTCTACCTATACCATCCCCTGCCCATTTCCCTTCCACTCCCATCACCCTCAACCCCGTCCCCCCCCCCCCCCCCCAACCCCCCTCCTTACCCCCCCATGTCGATCTCTGGCAGGATGGCATCTGCCTCAATGGTCACCACATGGTGTGGTGTGTTATCATGAGCTGTTTAGAACAGAATCAGGGCTGGGCCATCTTTCCTCCTCCTTCCCTTCCTCTTTTCATCACCCCCCCCCCCCCCTCCCCTCCCCTTCTCCTTGACAATGCTGGGTTCTGTGAGGAAAGTGCTGATGTGCAAGTCTAGCACTGTCCATCCCAGATTGGTCTGTTAACTTCAGCCAATTGGAAACGTTCTGGGTTGGAAGATAGTTTGCATACAGCGCCAGCTTGTGAAGAGGATAAAATGAATAGGCAAGAGGGGTTTCTTCCTTTTCCTTCCTTGGAGCAGGCCAGGAGAGCCAGACGGTCAAGACAGTACCATGGGGGCTGTGTGCTGTTAAGTTAGAGAAATAAACACCTCAGTTCATCTTTCTAAAAGACCCTGCTGTGGTACGAGGAGAGAGTGGATTGTGCACCTATCCTCTGCCTGTTATCCTACTCTACCCCCTTTAACAACTTGGCGTCGCCGACAGGATCAGCAGGTGAGGTGTCTCTTAGCTTTAGCAGCACACAGCCAACGCAGCCCGGTACAGCCCAACCCAGCCCGAGGATGACCATGCCTACTACCACAGCACAGCAGTCCCCCATGCAGTGGTGTGCAGCACCCACACTGCCAGTGTTCACTGGTGAGCCAGGCGAGACATCGGCTGAGGACTTCGTCACTGAGGCGGAGAGGGTCCTGGCCGCATACCCCATGGGAGACGAGATGGCTGCATACTTCATCTACAGCCATCTGCAGGGAACCGCACGCAGGGAGCTGATGCTGCGGGACCTGGAGGACACCAACACCCCAGAGAAGGTGACCGGCATTCTGCTGGGGGTGTTCGGTGACGGACGGCGTGTCACCACACTGCTGTCCATACTTTTCAGCAGGGTACAGCAGCCAGAGGAGTCCATCATGGACTACTCTCATGCTCTGCGCAGCATGGAGAGAACCATCCAGATGAAGATGACTGGGGCCCTCACCGCTGACATGCTGAGGGACCACTTCATCAGTGGCCTCCGGAACACCTTGTTGAAAAGGGAGCTGCACCAGGTAGTGAGGCGAGAGCCTCAAACCACCTTCATCCAGGCAAGAGATGAAGCCCTGAGGCTGCAGAGAGAGCTGGAAGAGGACCAACAACAGCAACAGCCCAGGGAACAGATGGCACAACTGGGGGACAAACTGTTGTTGTTAGAGGGAAAAGTCAGGTCCATGCAGGGGCTAGTGTCAGGTCTAGTTGGTCAGAGAGATGATGTTTTAGTTAAGAACAGGGCTGTGGGCAAAAAGAAAAAGAAGAAAGTCGGGAAAGGAAAAATCCAGTCAGCAGTGGGGGATAGGATTTCCCCAAACCACAACAAGGGTAAGGATTTTCCTAGAGTAAAGAGCAAGGTTTCCCACAATGAAATACACAGAGACTTCCACAATGGTCTCAAGGGGCAGGATCACAAAGTAGAAGAAAGGATTTCAGATAAACTGATGAAGAGCCATTCAGCAGGTGACTGCAATGGTGATGATCCATGCCGGGATGAATGGGTGCTGCTGCCCATGCCACCTGATCCAGGGATTCCTGGTCAATGTTGGAAGAGGGAGAATGATGTAGACTGCCAAGCTGCAGTCAAGACTCCCAGACCATCACGCAAATCAGTGTGCACTGGTTTGTGTGAGACTAGCACCAGGTCTCATCTGAAGCCTGAAATGCACATGTCTTGTGGCTCAAAAGGTGCTAGAATGTCGGCTCAAATGGATAGGAACTGGGATGGGAGACTGACAGGGTCAATACTCCCAAAATGTAGTGCTATGTACAAGACTAATGCGAACCGCCTTTCAGTGAGTAGAATTGCTGCTGTAGCCTGCTAGTGGATCTGGTATTTTGCGTACAGGGTGGTGTTTTAGCTGGAAGTTTAATGCTGCTTTTCATGTTTTATGGTTATTCAGTCTATTGAAGTTACAATTTCTATACTGGCCTTTCTTGTTTGAAGGTTTTTAGGTACTGCTTTTTTGTTGCTGACAATGTTCTGCATTTATTTGTAATATGTAAGGGTGACATACATCAGATAATGTATGATGACAGGGATTCCTGTAAGATCCTTATGTATTAATGTTTTGCTAATACTCTTCGTTGGAGAATTTGTCTCACCATTTGCATGAAGCAATTGATTGGTATGCGATCTGCAGCAATGAGGACATTGCTTTCAAAAGCAAGGGGTGGATGTTATAGTGTGTCAGGTGCCTATGGTGGAAGCATGGGATTTTCTCAGACACACTGCCCACTGATGGACCCCTCCTTCCCACCTCCCTACTCTTCTCCCCCCCCCCCCCTTCCATGGCATCTATCCCCACCAACACCCCTCCCCATACCCTCTCTCCCCCCCCCCCTTTCCTTGGCCAAGTACAGAGGGAGCAAGTTATCAAGAAATACTAAGTAAAGATGGTATCTCCTCTGACCATTCTCTACCTATACACCCCCCTGCCCTTTTCCCTTCCACTCCCATCACCCTCAACCCCGTCCCCCCCTCCCCCCCAATCCCCCTCCTTACCCCCCCCCATGTCGATCTCTGGCAGGATGGCATCTGCCTCAATGGTCACCACATGGTGTGGTGTGTTTATCATGAGCTGTTTAGAACAGAATCAGGGCTGGGCCATCTTTCCTCCTCCTTCCCTTCCTCTTTTCATCACCCCCCCCCCTCCCCTTCTCCTTGACAATGCTGGGTTCTGTGAGGAAAGTGCTGATGTGCAAGTCTAGCACTGTTGGTCCCAGATTGGTCTGTTAACCCGGAGAGCGCGATGAGCCACGATCGTGGCTTTCCCAGTAAAGTGCGATGGGCCACGATCGTGGCTCTGTTTACATAAGGTCCGACATCGTACGACTGTACTCGGCAGCCTTCATAAAACAGCCTCTTTCTGGTGTTACTGCCTCCCTGCTTGTGTTTGCACAAACTTTGACCGAGTTTATAAGTCCAGATCTTCGTATTTTTTTGAAAACAATGAGTGACACTGAAGTTGACAAAGCTCAGGAAATGAGTGACCTTGTCACTAGTGATGATTCGTTTGCTGACAGGATTCTGATGAAAACGGCTTTGTTATTTTGACACTTGGGCATGCTGGCTTGCTTGTTGTTCATTCAGTTTTGTGTCTCCAGCCACAAAAACGGGGGGGGGGGTGATGGGGGGGGGGGAGGGGTGGTAAAGTGGGTTAGGCATGGGTCTGTTGCGATTTCTTGACCAAATCAAGCTAGAAAACTGGAAATTATTTTGATTTAAAGCATTCTTGCTGCTTTTGAAAGCAACATGAGCTAAAAGAAAACATTTATTTCTGTTTTTGCCTGTGATTGCATAAAGTATTGTAGATGTGCGCGTGCGTGGCGTCCGTGGGTGTGTCTCAAACAAATAATACAATGCTTATAATTTCATTGTTTCAGTTATATTCATACCATGATTCTGCAGCCAGAACATTTTCTGCACAGTTTAATGCCAATCTTGAGATTTTGACTCTGTAAAAGATGTGAAAATACCTATAAACATTGTGGTTGACGTTTTTGGAAAACAAGTGTGCAAAATTTGTTGTTTATATCCTCTGGAATATCTCCAACTACTTACAAGGTACAGCCTTTTTCTTACTTTTATCTGATTCTTCATTCACTCTACTTTCCAAAAATGTATAGGTTTACCTATTTATTCTTACTGATAAGCATACAAATGCCCCAAATCAGAGCACAGGTAGCGGAGGCAAACTATCCCTTTGTTTTAAGCATGATTTCTGTATGTATGTTTTATTATATCCAGCACTTTCAGGATTAACTTCAGCCAATTGGAAACGTTCTGGGTTGGAAGATAGTTTGCATACAGCGCCAGCTTGTGAACAGGATAAAATGAATAGGCAAGTGGGGTTTCTTCCTTTTCCTTCCTTGGAGCAGGCCAGGAGAGCCAGACGGTCAAGACAGTACCATGGGGGCTGTGTGCTGTTAAGTTAGAGAAATAAACACCTCAGTTCATCTTTCTAAAAGACCCTGCTGTGGTACGAGGAGAGAGTGGATCGTGCACCTATCCTCTGCTGTTATCCAACTCTACCTCTTCACCTTCTACACCTACCCCTACTCAACCCCTACCCCCACCACTATACTACCCACCCCTTTTAACACAGTGAATACTTTATTCTGCTGTATAGTTTAACAAACACTTTATTCTGTTGAATAGGTTTAGCTAACACTTCAGTCTGATGTACATTTCATCTATTGCTTTAGTCTGTTGTGAAATTCAGCTTACACTTTAGTCTTTCTTTACTTCAGCTAGTGTTGTAGTCTCCTATAAAGTAAATGTTTTAGTCTGCAATACAGTACAGTTAACATTTAAGTCTGTTGTACAGTATATCTAATATTTCAGTATATTTTATTCTTTGAATATAGCATAGCTAATGTTTCAGTCAGCTGTATAGCACAAGTAATGTTTCAGTCTGTTATACTGTACAGCTAATGTTTCAGTCTGTTGTATGTGATAGCCTATGTTTTAGTCTGCTATACAGTACATGTTACTGAACTCTGTTACATAGAAAATCTAATGATTTTGCATGCTGTATTGTATTGTTAACATTTCATGCTATCATAGAGCAAACATTCTAAATACTACTTTTCCATTGCCTCATTCTTTCTCTTCCCCCCCCCACCCCCACCCCCTCACCTCCTACCCTGTTTTCTCTCTGATATATCCAAGACAGATGTAGACATGATTCTATTTAACTAAACGCCATAACACATAACGAATGCACAAGCACATACACTGACATGGCATACACAAATCAAAACGCCTACATAAATGTGGCAAGTCCTCCCCACATAGGCACTTGAAGTGTTGAAGTTTCTTGGTGATGCGTGCAGGTACCTGCGGCCGTATAGTTTGTTACCTGATGACTTTGTCCCTCCTCTGTTTTGAGCATGACTATTCTGTTTCTTCTTCCTCTGTATTGTGAGTGCATCCATTTTTTGGCGGTGGGTGGGTGGGTGGGTGGGTGCGGGTTGGGGTGTGGTTCAACTGCTTCTGAAAAGTGTTGTAGTTTTTTTGTGTTTTTTTTCTTTTCTTTTAATCAATAGTATCTTGAATCTGTTCATTCAATGTTTGTACACTCCTCAACATACATAGAAGTATGCATGCATGGAATGTAGTCATTCACATGCCTACACACGCGCACACATGTGCACACACACACATACACATGTGCACACACATGCACACAGCACAAATATACCCCCTATCACCATCACACACACAAACATACAAACACACACACTCACACATGCATATGACCACACATGTGCACTTTGCACACATGCACACAGCACAAATATACCCCCCCCCCCTCTCTCTCTCTCTCTCCCCTACTTTATCACTTTCAGTTTCATAGACCCACTGCTGAAACATGACACAACTTCCCATTCAACCAGACAACAAGACAAGTGGAAGACAACCAAAACTCCTTTCCATTCAGCAGACAACAGACACAAGACAAGTGATCTTAACTGTGACTCAACAGGAGACAGACAGGCAGAAGACAGACTGAAAGTGCTGAGCAGACGACATACAAAGTCCAGTCACTCCCAAAGCACCATCACCCACACACAGTTGTCTTTACCTGATGGTGGTTTGGAATCACTCGTTTCTGAACAACACAAACATAACACTGTGTGTTAAGAAATAGAAACAAAAAAATGCAACAGAGAAATGAATAATAAATAACAACAAATGAAAAAGACAAGAACAGTGGGAAAACAAATGCATAAAAAGAAAAAAAAATGAAACAAACAAACACACAAAAAAAAAAAAAAAAAGGAAAGCGATATAGACTGCTCAGAAAGACAGACAGACAAACTGAGAAAGAAAGACAGGCAGGAAATGCAGACAGTCATACAGAAAAAAAACTGAAAAAGACAAGAGACAGAAATAAACACACACACACACACACACACACACACACACACACACACACAAACATACACACCACAACCATCACCACACCTGTGCACAAACATACACACCACAACCATCACCACAAACATACACACCACAACCATCACCACACCTGTGCACAAACAAAAACACTGACTCACATAAACTCGTCTACATGAACATAGAGAATATATATTGACATTAATACAAAAATACAAAAAAGCAACAAGAAACACGTGATATTTTGCTAACAGATTTATTTTCCTATAATAACTTCTTTTGTTTGTTTGATTTCTATGAAAGATATCTAATCTAATCTTAATTAAAATAGTTTATCAAAAAACAGAAAAAACAACAGCTATAAAAATAAATGTATACGGGTACATTACAATTTCAAAGGCAACAGGGTACTGATATACACATACAAATTTCTATTTTAAAACAACAGTAAAATATAAAGTGGAAGCAACACAATAGTTTAGTGCAAACATATGTTATTTCTTAAAACTCCATACGTAGAAAACCAGTATTATTTGTTAGGTGCATCCCATACAAACAGACAGAAAAAAGGAAAGGACTAAATGAATAAGCATCTTTGAAACCATGCACAAGTTACACATAATATCAAAATGCCCAAACTCAAAGTGCCCAACATTAATGCAACAGAAAACATTCATTATAAAATGCATGATTTTTTTTTTCCATTTGAGCATGTATACATAACTACTAAAAAAAAATATTGAAAAAAAGCAAAATATATGGGTAAACTAAAGCAAGACATTTACATAAAGGATTAAAAGGATCATGAAATTTTAGACCAAAAATGAGAAAAATATAAACAAATAGTAATCAAATATAAACTCTTCTTCTACATCAGGCCTTGAAAATTCCTGTCTATTTGATTGTTCAGGGCAACAGTACCTTCTGGGGCCATATTCAAAAGACCATCGTGCCTGTAGGTAATAAAGGTGTACCTGTGGGCAAATCAACATCAGGCAAGGCAAACTGCCCGAGGGTAAGCAGTATCCGGTATTCAGGAACACTTGAGACAACCCGCTGGTCTTCAGACCCAAAGGCAAATTTACCCTCACTACCTGTCAAGGGTGACTGCCCACAAAGCCGAGTCAAACATGGCAGATCCTTTCATTGTGTTGTTTTTGCTGAAGGAAAACAGGCGTGAAGGGACCGAGAAAACCTGTTCTATAGTTTCAAAGATGCTGAGCTTATCAACAAATTTCAGTTTTGACGGGGATGTATTTGGGGCATTAAACAAGAAGTGGAACACAATTTACAATGTACAAACAGGTTTGGTGCTCTTCCACCACCTCTAGTTACCCTTTCTTCATTTGCCACCATTGTGAACAAAAAGAAAGATAGGCGGGAACTGTTGTGCTGTAAGAAGTAAAAGAGTTTGAGCAGAAGGGAATCCCCAGGATTTTGAAACATAGACCATGGGTTGGCTGCCTGAGTGCACCATGCGTGTCTTGAATATGAAGATAATTCAACCTTCAAGGTAAACTGTACCTGCGGGTCCCTACCATGTCAAAGGTAACTTGCCTTAACCCTTTCAGCCCTTTAAGGTTGTCTGCCTGTGCAGCCTTCCAAGCCTGGCATGTTTTGGCCTGGCTGCATCAACGGGAAGGTGTGCTTCACTTCACGCACAAATTTATAGCAGCCGCTCAACCAATAGCTACCGAACTTCACATTATGACTGAAATGTAGTTTTGAAACAAATTGCTGAAGTCTCAAGACAAAGCATGTAAAATTATACTTGTTACTTTTAAATCACAAACAGAAATAGTAAAATGTCAGCTTCTGTTGATGTTAAAGGTTGTGGGCTATCTTATTTGTCTACACTGGTTTCATCTCCTTCACTTTCCCAATAATTATCAAAAGAATTATAAGACAAATAGTCATGATCTGGTTTGAATTCACTGCAAGAGTCTATCATAATTTCATTGAGCTCTAAACTGTGCAATAAGCCTTTGACGTTTTACCACTAATCGTTCGATTTTGGGAGCGAAACTTTGGGTGCCCATGAGGAAGGAAGTTAAGTTGGAGTAACTTCCCTTACTTAGCAGTTTCGTGCATAATAATGAGCTGACGAACTGGTTTAAATAAATGGCTTTCTTTGTATGCCTGTCAGGCGGGCTTGGGCCAAGAACTGCGATCAGCAGCGCATGCCTCTCAGGTGGGCGCAGGGTTGAATGAGTTAAGGCAAAATGAATTTTGTCCTGAGGCAGACATGTGGAAATGTTCTCTCCACCTGTCTGTCAGACAACAATTTTTTGACTGTGTAAATAAAAGGGTGACCGCGCGGTCTGCTTCAGTGCTGACCTCTCACACTAACTTCCTCCCCTCTTCACTCTAACACCTCCACCCCCACTCTGGTTTTTCCGTCCCTGCAATACATACTGCTTATACAGTGAATTACGTCTGCTGACTTGTCACTGCGTGATCAGTAGTTACTTTATGGTTTTGATGACCATCTCTTCACTCAGGGAGGGACTGTACAAGTTTGAGGAGGCAACTAATCTAACTGTCCCCAAGACAAATGAAAAATATTTGGGAATTTGGGATTTTCTAGCCCTGTATACTGAGGCTTTTTTCCACAGAAATTCTCACCAGCTACAGACTTAATTTTAAACTAATCTCCCCCCAATATTATATCAAGGAGTGAAAGTGACAAAGATGCAGTGTACAGAAATGGTTTGACCTGGAACTACAATGAAGTCAACTAGAAGAGGGCAAAATATCATTTGATCCCCTGACTGTGCTGCTCATGTACAGTGTACATGAAAGACACACAACTGTATAAAAAATATTATAGCAAAACTTCTGCAGTGAATAGCTTTTTACTTAATGAAGTTTATAAAAAAAACAACCATTTAATGAATTTAAAAAACAGCTACTTCCATGTTACAGATTATGTATATCACAGTCAAACTCAGAAAATCAATTCTGAATGTTTCAATATATCACATTAGTACAAGTGAAGTGATGGCCCAGAGGTAATGCCTTGGAAGCGAGAGAATCTGAGTGTGCTGGTTCGAAATCACGGCTTAGCTGCCGATATTTTCTCCACCTCCACTAGACCTTGAGTGGTGGTCTGGACGCTAGTCATTTGGATGAGACGATAAACCGAGGTCCCATGTGCAGCATGCACTTAGCGCACGTAAAAGAACCCACGGCAACAAAAGGGTTGTTTCTGGCTAAATTCTGTAGAAAAATCCACTTCGATAGGAAAAACAAATAAACTGCATGCAGGAAAAAAAAAGAAAAAAAAAAGGGTGGCTCTCCCTGGGGAGAGCAGCCCGAATTTAACACAGAGAAATCTGTTGTGACAAAAAGAGAAATACAAATACAAATTATGGATCTATTCAATGTAACACAAAAAGTTGTGATATGGCGCTAATAATAATCTATCATATTATGTGCAAAATGCATACCATAGGCAATGACAGACAGCATCCAGTGCGGAACAAAGATCAGAATACAGTGACCATCACCACATGCACGTGATCAAATTAAAAGTACCATTCACCACACATCAATTCACAAAATTCTATTCACTGAGGTTTGTGTGAGTTTGAAGCCAACTATCAAATACACAATGCATGGAACGTGAGGTATCAAAGGCACTGTCGATAATATCTATGCATGGAACAAAGGGTGAAATCATAAAGATGCTAAATGCGTGTGTGTGTGTGTGTGTGTGTGTGTGGTTGTGAGTGAATGTATGTGAGTGTGTGTATGTGTGTGTGTGTGTGTGTATGTGTGTGTAGTTGTGAGTGAGTGAGTGTGTGTGTGTGTGTGTGTGTGTGTGAGTGCGAGTGTGTGTGTGTGTGCAAAACCTGTATGTGTTTAGAGGGGATGAGGGGACGGAGTGTGTGAAAATGTGTGAAAATGTGCATGAATGTATGTCATTGATTTGTGAATGCAAGAATATGGTCATGTGTGTGCATGTTTGTGTGTCTGTGCTCATGTGTGTGTGCATGCATAGGTATGCATGTGTGTTTGTCTATATGTGCATATGTGTATGTGTATACAAATGTCTGTTCCGAGCATGCATGTTCATGTGTGTGTGTGTGTGTGTGTGTGTGTGTGCGTTAGTGTGTCTGTGTGCGAACTTCTGTGGCAATGTATGAGCACATGTTTATACACATTAGACCCAATGATAAGAATTAAAGCGATTCTTTGTTTCAAATTTGGATTTCATTTTACCTGTATAAATTCAAAATTCCTACTTGCAATAAAACTACATTGAAACTAATGTTCAATATCTTTACTGCTATCATTTAGGGGGAAAAAAGGAAAGAAAAAAAAAGTAGACTAAGTACTGGTGAGAAATCAAACTTCAATAAAATAACTTTGACAAACTGACTGAACCAGTGCCAAAACAAAAATGAAATAATAATAATAATAATAACAACAACAACAATAATAATAAAAAAACAATAATAAAAATAAAATAAAATACACCAAGCAAAAAATACTTGTTAATCATGAACAGCCTCAAACATTATATCAAATGACTGGTGAAGATTTGTAATTAAAACACACACAAAAAAAACCCACATACTAATAACACCATATAACGCAATATTAGCCACCTCAACCACAAAGAAGTAGAAGAAAAAGTGAATCATAGCATTACGGGTCAGGCCAATACACATGTCTACACAACAAGGGGGACAAGCAAGCTGGACTTTGCCCATGCAAAAAAAACAAAAGGTGGAGGTTAGTGGAGAAAAGGGGGAAGAACTCATGCAGCAAAACGGTGACAGGGCACATCACCTACCCTTGACTGGCAGGAGGCGCTCAATCTTGCGATCCTCTCGGCCCGAGTCCAGCCACCTTGAAATTAGAAGAAATCATAAGAAAGGCATGCTACACTTCTTGGGGGAAAAGACAAAAACATGTACACAATACTTTTACATCACATACTTGTCTTCAGTTTTCTCCAGTCTTTAGAGTTATGCACGCGTCTGAATGACTGGTGCGAAAGCGCTTTGATTTGTCTCTGCACAAGATTCAGCGCTATATAAATATCATTGTTATTATCATTATCATTATTATCATCACAGTGATGACTGATGTTGGTATGGTTATTGTTCACACTGACAAATAATCGTTAAGGGGAAGAAATCTATTAAGATATGCTCATAGATTAACCTATAAATACAGCTAATTAGATGACAAAAGCAAATAAGAAGTCAAACAAAAAATAAGATAAGCAAATCCTTATCTAACTAAATTCTTTCATAAATATCAAGAATATATAGTTCCAATAAGAAACTGGAAAAAAAAACCCAGCAAACTATTAGCAACTGAAATTTGACATACTAAAATAAATGTGCATTTAAACACAAACAATTCAAATCTGAAATACTACAGAAGAAACACCATCAAAAGTGCTCAAATTAAAAAACAAATTAAAAAAAAAACACACACAAAAAAAACACTACTCACTCATTCCAGACTGAACAATTTTGCATCTTGCGTGCAAAATGCAATCAAAGTGAACACTTTGGACATTAAGAAAAAAACAGTGAAAGGAGAATGTACCTCATAATAAAACTGAAAGAAGAAGAAGACGAAGCCAAAGAAGAAGAATAAAAGTATTCATATAAAATTGAATCTTGTGCAGAGACAAATCAAAGTACTTAAATCATCAAGTTTAGTGAGTTCAAAGGTTAAAGATCCACAGCCTTAGATGGCCATCGGGGCATTGAATTCATATCCATGGTGTTTAGGACTTGGCATAGGAAAGGGGAGGGGGGGGGGCCCAAGTCTCTCCTCCCACCATTTTAACCTTCACTGACCGAAATCAGTTACCCATTCACACCCGGGTGCAGTGGGGAAGACTGGAGTAAAAAGCCTTTCCCTAGGACACAACTCCATGCCAAAATGTGGCCTCGAACTCTAATCACTGGAGAGAACTGGATCGTAAGTCCAATGCCTAACCGAATCTGCCACGGATAGTCATTTATTTACGCCATGTTTCGGCATGAGGTTTTGGCCTTGGGAAAGGCACTTTACTCTGATTTTTCTCGCTTCACCTATGTGTGATTAGGTAATCGATTTAGGTTGGGGAAGCTTAAAACAGCAGGAGAGGATTGGGCCTTGCGTTCTGAATGTGGAGCCCTAGAAACAGTGAATATGACCCTGATGTCCATAGAAGATTATGGAACTGTAGTGTTTGTATCCTTTGGTGTACACTACCACAGCTGCAGTTTGCAGAATTTAGTATGAAACAAAGTGCAGCGAAGTGAATGTGCTGTGTTTCTACGAGAATTGTTTTCACCAACTGTTGCTTAAAATAAGATTCAAGGGAGGTAACTTTCAGTCACCACAGGACAACCTTAAATGAGAAAAGAAGTGTCTAGACCCAGGCACTGACTTGTTGCAGGGGAAGGTGTACTCCTTGCTGCTGTTCTTGCTCTCCTTCACCACCACCGTCTCCAGGAACCAGCCATCCCCGGCGCGGGTCCCGTCGTGACCCACCAGGCACTGGGTCAGGGACCCAGGCTCACCGCCTCCACCTCAAACCTGTCCACCTGTGCAGTCCATCAGCCATATATTAATGTTTACACACACACACACACACACACATATATATATATATATATATATATATATATATATATATATATACATACATACATACATATATATATATACTATATCATATCATATTACTATATGGAAAAATGAAGACACCTGGGTTTGGATTTGTTATTTAATCTATAAATTTTATTTTATTTATTCTTTTTTTACTTTTTGTGTTTGTTTTTTGTTTTTTTTAAATTTTTTTATTTCATTTTATTTTATTTTATTTTATTTTTCTCAAGGCCTGACTAAGCGCGTTGGGTTACGCTGCTGGTCAGGCATCTGCTTGGCAGATGTGGTGTAGCGTAGATGGATTTGACCAAATGCAGTGACGCCTCCTTGAGCTACTGATACTGATACTATTTAATCTAAAATCGCATACCATACATCACCCAGAGAGCCCAACAGGCCATGGTGCGGTGTCCAGTTTTTTCATCTTGGGACTGACTATAAAGAGTTTATATATATATATATATATATATATATATATATATATATATATATATATATAGCGAAAGTGTTTTTAGAGGATTTTTTTTCTTTGTGTCTTCCTGGTCAAGTTCTTTGAACCCACAGAAAGAAAGGGTGACTGTTTTACACACTGCATTGTATTAACCGCCATAATGTCAGTCATCATTCTTATGCTGATGACACTCAACTCCAGAAGAGTGATACACCTGAAAAACTGTTGTCGCTCTTGCAAGAAACATCTAACTGCTTCCTGGATATTCAAAATTGGGTGACTCTAAATAAGTTACAATTGAACGCGGACAAAACTGAAGCAATGATCATAGGAACTAAACAAAAACTCTCTTCCATTACAACTAATACAATCAAACTTGGCAGTACACTTCAGTCAGGAACCTCAGCGTTGTCCTTGACAACACACTGTCCATGCAAACATTTATCAATCAGACATGTCAATCCTGCTACTGTCAACTGCGGTGCATCAGTTCCATCCGGAAATATCTGTCCACTGGCGCAACATCTAGACTTGTCGTTTCTCTCATTCTCTCTCGCCTTGACTACTGTAACTCTCTATTGTCTGGTTTGCCTGCTTCATCCATTCAGTCCCTTCAGCGCATACAAAATTCTGCTGCCCGACTCGTCCTCAGAAAGAAAAGATCTGAGCACACCACTCCTCTTTTGCAACATCTCCACTGGCTCCCTGTACAAGATCAGCACTCTATGCTACAAATGTATTCACAAATCAGCCCCTTCCTATCTCTGTGGCTGCCTTCACCTCTACACTCCATCTCGCTCACTACGATCAGCTTCGGATCCACTCCACTTACACATACCCAGATTCAAACTCTCGACTGTTGGCCACCGTTCTTTTTCTGTCTCTGGACCTTGCAATTGGAATGAACTTCCTCTTTCGCTTCGTCAAGTCTCCACACTCAGCTCTTTCAAGTCTGGCCTTAAAACCCACCTCTTCCCAAAATAGCCTCCCTTCCCTGCCTCTTCCTTGTTTTTAGGTTTTTTTTCAGTTTTAGAGTTATGCGTGCGTGAGAATGACTGGTGCGAAAGCGCTTTGATTTGTTTATGCACAAGATTCAGCGCTATATAAGTACCATTATTATTTTATTATTATTACTTTTTGTCACCCCCAGATTTCTTTGTGTGAAATTGTGGCTTCTCTCTCCCCACCCTCCCTCTGCCCCCCAACACCCACCCTCTTGGAGAGAGCATCACCATAGTGCAGCGCCACCCACATGTTTTTTTTCTTCTTCTTTTTTTTTCTGTCTGCAAGTGTATTTGCTGTACCATCACAGTGCGTTTTCCTAAAGAATTTTGAGAAAGACAACCCTTTTGTTGCCGTGGGTTCTTCAACATGCTCTAAGTGCATACTGCAAGTGGGACCTCGGTTTATCGTCTCATCTAAAAGACTAGCACTCAGGTAACTACCACTCAAGGTCAAGCAATGGTAATTGAACTCATGGACACTTGCTTCCTAACTGCGTGCATTGCCGCTCTGTATACAGACAGAACTTTACAATTCTTTCGCTTTTGTTTTGTCTTCTTTGTTTGTTTTTTTTAAAAGCTTGTGTGTAAATCTTGCTTCAACAGAACAGTGGACAAGAAAGTACTCAATAAGAAGAAGAATGAAAGATTTCACTGTCTGTCAATTTGCTGACCGTACATGGCAAGAGAATGAGAATTGAGCGTGATTTCTGTTGAATTCTACTTTCTGTTCAATATGTAAATTGGCTCTCCATGAAAACAGCGAAAGTAGCTATAAAAAAACAAAAAACCCCATGAAGGCAGAAAAGTGAGAAAACCTCAAACCCCTTTTCCTGTCACCACCCACAACCTTGGACTCCACACACTCACACACACAAGTGTGCACATACACTCACTAGCGAACGCTCACAAACACACACAAGCATATATCCTCACACACACTCTAACGCTCACATACACAAACATATATATATCACAAACACACACACAAGCACACACAAACACACACACACATACACTCATACACAAATACCTACCCACACACACAAACACATATCCACTCACGCACACACACACACACTCTCACACACAAACACACCCTCCTACACACACACACACACACACACACACACACACACGCACAACACATAAACACATACACTATAACACCTTCACACACACACACATCCTCACACATTCTCACACACACATACACACGCATCCTCCAACACACACACACACACATACATACTCACATTCACACACACACACCCTCACACACACACACACTCTCACACATACACAACACACACAGCAGCTCCTGCTGACCTGTCCCCGTTGGAAGGGCACTTTGTTGTTGGATTTCAGCAACACGCGTTTGCCGAAGTCACCATGTTCCCCGAACAGGTTCAAGTACACAGCAGCCTTGGTGTCCGCACCTTCTTCGTTGCCAGTGTACACACGCACCTCATACCTGCGAACTGCCCACACAACATAAAAAAAAGGATTTATTCAATAACATTAATAATTTAACCCTATACAGCACTTTCCCATATAAAACATGCTTAAAGTGTGCAGTGATTGCCTGGTGGGAAGGTGTCTGCCTGGGAGGCGAGAGGATCTGAGCATACAGGACCAAATCTCACTCTCTCCAGTATTGTCTCCCTCTCTGCTAGACCGTGAGTGATAGTTTGGAGGCTAGTCATTTGGATGAGACAACAAACAGAGGTCTTATGTTCAGCAGGCACTTGGCACACATTAAAAAAAAAACCACAGCACACACAAAAAAAATTCTGATGAAAAATCCACTCTAATATATTTGTGTACGTCTGCACATGATCGAAGCCTGACGGAATGACACAGAAAACAAAAGATGGGCTTCTAAGGCAGCTATCAGTTGGAACCACCCAGGTAGGCAGCCTGTTATACAAATGGCGCTGTGTTCAATAAACGTTTTCAGTTTGGTCACTGACCAAACATAGGTGAAATATAGACAGCCAAAAAATAATGAATAACATATAAATTGGTCTGCACAATGTAAAAACCAACAAGCAAAACCACGCATGTATTTCAACGCTAGAATGACAGCTTGCATGCATGACCTTGCACAGACTCCCCAACCAAACACTCCAACAGTGGCTGATGTACACACACATACACATGTATCACAGACAGCTTAGCAACCAACAAACTTACCACACATCTGACTTCCTTCTGTAAGTCTCCACTTCCATCTTTGTGGTTAAGTATCAATGCCAATTAATTATCATGACAAGAAAGAAAAAAAAAGTGATCAACTCAGGAAGAGGGATAACACAGGACTGTTTTCTGTGCTTCCAAACACACAGCCAAATGAAATTTTCACTTCTTTGATGAGTTACTAAAGAGAAATTGTGACAGTGACATGTCAAAGAAAAGAAGACTGCCATGGTGCTTAAAAAGTCAGTATCCACTTAAACACCAGCTGTTTTAGTGTTGCTAAGAGAAAAAGACTAGTCACCACTGAGTTTACAAACAATTTGAGTCCTGAAATAACACACTGACATCTCTGACGTGGGTTAGGACAGAAGACTGGGTGGAGTGGTGGCCTAGTGGTAATGCACCCAACTCAGACGCAAGTGTCCACAGGTTCGAGTCTGATATATACTGACTAGGATTTCAACTCCCCCTTCCACTGGACCTTGAGTGGTGGTCTAGATGTTAGCCCTTCGAATGAGACAATAAACTCAGGTCGTGTATACAGCATGCAGTTAGCACATGTAAAAGAACTCAAGGATTGTCCTTGGCAAAATTCTGTAGAAAAATAAACTTTGATGATAAAGGAAATACACTTGCTGGCAGAAAAAAAGAAATATATATATATATATATATATATATATATATATATATGAACAGTGCTGTACTGTAGTGACACACTCTCCCTGAGGAGACAAGCCCAAACTCAACAAAGAGAAATCTGTTGTGACAAAAAGGTATACAATACAATGCAATAATGCAATGCAATACATGACAACAGAAGACAGCCAGACTTTACACCTTCAAACCCCCCTTCCCCACAGCATACTGATGTTTCAGTTTTAAGAAGGTGTCAAAGTGTGCAGACTGGTTTCGAAATGCTACGCCACATCTGCTTTGAAAAAAAAAGAGAAAAAAAACACCAAAAAAATCAGATGCCAGACTTTCACATAAACCAAACACACTGGTCAGGCATGGATCACAGGACCTTTAATGTGCGTATTTGATCTTCTGCTTGCGTATACACACAAAGGGGGTTCAGGCACAAGCAGGTCTGTACATATGTTGAACTGGGAGATCGGAAAAATCTTCATCCTTTACCCACCAGGTGCCGTTAACGAGATTCGAACTATTGCGCCCATGTCAGCGTTTGGTAGGTTATGGAAACAAGAACATACCCAGCCTGCACACCCCAGAAACAGAGTATGGCTGCCTATATGGTGGGGTAAAAACGGTCTTACATGTAAAAGTCCACTTGTGTACATACGAGCGAACGTGGGAGTTGCAGCCCCTGAACGAAGAAGAAGAAGAAGAGAAATGGTCAGACCAATGGACGGAGGGGACAGGACAGGACGCCTCACCTGGCAGCACCTCTTTCCCCTTGCTGACCACGGGCAGTTCCCGCATGATTTCCCCGTCGTCCTGCTGACGCGACAGCCAGCGGTCAAACTTGAACACCATCTCCTGCTTCCACTTCAGCTCCTGCATTTTGACCTGGCCCACTTTCCATGCAGGGGTGCGACCCGCGCTGGGCGACATCAGCTCCAGCCTGACCTTGTACACCTGGCCCACTCTCAGCAGGTTCACCTGTGTGGAATGTTTTTTTGTTTGTTTTTTTTTAATGATTTTTTCTTTAAGAGAGAAATATGCATCCTATCAACCAGACACATATGTTGATAGCTTTTTTAAATTCAGAAATGCTAATCACAAAGTTAGAGCAGATTGGACGGAGGAGGTGAAATAGTACGCCACATGAATTACAAATCTGCAATGGGTGTACTACATCAGTCAAGGGAGTCAAATTTCATTTTTATCATAGTATGTCCAAAGTAAGCTGAATTATTTTTTGAAATATTTGCCAAAAAAAAGTATGTTGCTCCAAAATCTGATTTCGATTTCTGCAATTTACTAAACAGTAGTAAAAATGTATAGTTAAGATGAATCAAGTTTATAACACTTGGAAATGTTTAATTTTGTTCAACGTTTTTTTTCAAATGTTGTTTAATTTTGTTCAACAACTTTTTCAAACTTCGCTATTTGCGTATGTTCATGAGTTGAGCAATGCAGTTTGTTAAACAATGTTTTAATCCTCCATGTTACAGTAACGGTTAAAAGATTTATTATACTTGAAACTTGTAAGTTAAGAGTTAAAGGTTCATTAAAATTGAAACTTGTGAGATTTTAATTCTTATGAGTGTTTGAGCTGTAAGATAAGCACTCAAAGAGTTGTCCAATTATCATCATTGGAGAGAGATAGAGAGAGAGAGAAAGAAAGAGAGAGAGAGAGAGAGATGGTGAATCTGGGAGATGAACAAGAACAAAATTCAAAGGTAACGAATATTATATCTTAAAGGGAGGGTTCATTTTTATCATATATTCTCATTTATCAGTTAAAACACTTCCACTTCCTTATGAAACAGGTTTTTTAGTTTTATGGGAGATTCAGTCAATCATGGATAAACTTGTGTTTCATACAATCAAATAAATTGAAGTCTAAATCAATCCTAATGATAAGCAAAACTCGGAAATAGAAAAAAAAAATTGCTGCAAAGTATATCCAATGAGACATTTTGCTGTTATTTCTTGTGATGAGAGGGAACGACTGCACAAGTAAAACAGTGAACCCAACAAACACCAGTGGACTGATGGCCTAGAGGTAACGCGTCCACCTAGGAAGCAAAAGAATCTGAGCGCGCTGGTTCGAATCACGGCTCAGCTGCCGATATTTTCTCCCCCTCCACTAGACCTTGAGTGGTGGTCTGGACGCTAGTCATTCGGATGAGATGATAAACTGAGGTCCTGTGTGCAGCATGCAATTAGCGCACGTAAAAGAACCCACGGCAACAAAAGGGTTGTTCCTGGCAAAATTCTGTAGAAAAATCCACTTCGATAGGAAAAACAAATAAAACTGCACGCAGGGAAAAAAGAAAAAGAAAAAAGGGTGGCGCTGTAGTGTAGCGACGCGCTCTCCCTGGGGAGAGCAGCCCGAATTTCACACAGAGAAATCTGTTGTGATAAAAAGAAATACAAATACAAATACAAATGATGACACAGACTCCACATAGGGCATTAGGACCTCTGAAGTTCATTCACAGAAGGATTAATAAGAAATGATCCAAATCATGTTGCTTATAGCTCAGCTAACCACAACATGGCCACTTCAGGGCTGTTTACCTGTCAGTTCGTCAAACCAGTCAAAGAGAACAAAAACAATGTGAAAAGATTGATTAAAACAATGTTAAAAGAACTCACTCATGTCTCACTCAATCTAAGTAAAATTTAAATCGAGTTTAAAACTTTGAACACAACATAAAAAGATCAGATCACCAATACATATCTCAGACCACATAAAAATCCAAAAAGAGCAGATCACCAACATATATCTCAGACCACATAAAAATCCAATCAAGTCAAAAAAATTGCTTTCCTTCAGAAAGTAGAAAAAGGTGTCTGGGGGGACATCCCACTACAGGATTCTCATTGAGCTACCCAATAAATGACAACACAACATGTGACTCTCTAAAAGAACAAACAAACAAACAAAAACAAACAAACAAAAAAACAAAAACAAGAGAGGCAAGGCCTTCAAGACTCACTTGTGATAAATTAAGTCCCCCAGCATTAATTACTGAGTAATTTCCCTTTTTTACTATCTGCACCAAATCGTTTGCAAAATAAATAAAAATTCCATGCTTAGCAAAATAAGTTCCTGTTTGAACAAAAAATGATAATAATGACTCCTCTTGTTGTTGTGTCAGAATAAGAGGTCAAAGTGCCAAGTTTAGAGAATACAAAAAATATAAATATAACAGTAAATGCAGTTTGCATATAATTAGGCTTCTTTCTTTTTTTATTTTTTTGTGCCCATCCCAGAGGTGCAATATTGTTTTAAACAAGATGACTGGAAAGAACTGAATTTTTCCTATTTTTATGCCTAATTTGGTGTCAACTGACAAAGTATTTGCAGAGAAAATGTCAATGTTAAAGTTTACCACGGACACACAGACACACGGAAACACACATACACACACACACACACACAGACAACCGAACACCGGGTTAAAACATAGACTCACTTTGTTTACACAAGTGAGTCAAAAAGAAGATTCTCCTCACCTTGAAATCATCAGAGCATCCAGCACGGAACGCCGGTCCGTTCTTCACACCAGGCGTCAGGGTGATAGGCCCTGAGTGGCCCTTGTCACCGTACACAACCAACGCCACCTGCCCATTCTCCAGGTTTTCTACGGAGTTCAGCGTCACCCTCCAGTCTCCGTCTGGGAAGCGACAGTCATGATCACCTTCAGCAATGTCTTGATGCAGTTATACACTTTTACAACGCTGCAGCGCTACAACTACCATGGTCTTCCCAGCACTGTGGCACAACACTGACACCCAGTTTCAGTTTCATAGCTTCAAAACATGCGCGACTGATCCTGCAGACTGATCTACATATGCCACACTACATCTGCTGTAAAAAATTTTTTTTTAAATCTAATAACATGAAATAAAATAAAAAAGATAACCAGATGCCTGACCTTCACACAAGTACAACACACTGATCAGGCCTTGAGAGCTTACCTTAGGTTTGTGTAAAACATGAAGTATAGTAACACGGAATAAAATAATCAGGCAAAATATACAGATAAGTGAATCCATAAAAATGGACAAAGTAAAATAAATAAAGGGTACTACGATAACAGATGACGGTTGAGTCTATAAAAACTATAAACAGAGAAAGTTTACAAAAAATGTGGGTTGTAAAATAAAACTCACTTTTGATGAGAGGCGTTGAAAGTTTCAGACATTAGGTCTGTCTTCAGGGAACTGTGTTAGTTGGAAAATATTCTGTCTTCAGGGACTGTGTTAGTTGGAAAATGTTCTGTCTTCAGGGACAGTGTTAGTTGGAAAATGTTCTGTCTTCAGGGACAGTGTTAGTTGGAAAATGTTCTGTCTTCAGGGAACTGTGTTAGTTGGAAAATATTCTGTCTTCAGGGAACTGTGTTAGTTGGAAAATGTTCTGTCTTCAGGGACAGTGTTAGTTGGAAAATGTTCTGTCTTCAGGGACTGTGTTAGTTGGAAAATGTTCTGTCTTCAGGGACTGTGTTAGTTGGAAAATGTTCTGTCTTCAGGGAACTGTGTTAGTTGGAAAATGTTCTGTCTTCAGGGACAGTGTTAGTTAGAAATTTTCCCAACAACAGTTTTTTTTATATAAACTTTCTCTATTAATTAAAAAAAAAGAGAAGTTTTTAATTGAAAAAAGAGTGAAAAAAATGAATGAATGAATGAATAAAACAAATAAATAAACAAACAAACAATACACACAGTTTGAAGTTGATACACACTTTGCAATGTTCCTCAGCACTCATCACTGTGAACAACAACAACAACAATAACAAAAAAACTATCATCCTCAGTCATGAAAATCGCAATGAATGTATGTATGTAATAAAACAGGCCAGAAATGTTATCAGGAAAACTATAAAAAAAAAAAAAAAATTAAAAAAAAGTTTCCTCCCACATACCTGCCACATCAGACTTCTGTTTCTTTGGGGGCTGTGCCTTGTGCTCTGTGGAGCGCTGTGTGTCCACAGTGTCCTGCTCAGAGATGGGCGTCAGCTTGTCCTCACCAAGGTTTTTCCGCGACACCCCAACTAGAACAACAATAAAATATAAAAAAATTTAAAAAAAGGAAAAAAAGAAAAGAAAGAAAAATAAGCACAATATTTTGACATTCTATGATATACATTCTAGCTTTAGGTTTGTTTTGTTTTCTTTTGTTTTCCTAAATATGCAAATAACACTGAATGACTTCGGACACAATGAACCACCATACATACACTGAATGACTTCGGACACAATGAACCACCATACATACACTGAATGACTTCGGACACAATGAACCACCATACATACACTGAATGACTTCGGACACAATGAACCACCATACATACACTGAATGACTTCGGACACAATGAACCACCATACATACACTGAATGACTTCGGATACAATGAACCACCATACATACACTGAATGACTTCGGACACAATGAACCACCATACATACACTGAATGACTTCGGACACAATGAACCACCATACATACACTGAATGACTTTGGACACAATGAACCACCATACATACACTGAATGACTTCGGACACAATGAACCACCATACATACACTGAATGACTTCGGACACAATGAACCACCATACATACACTGAATGACTTCAGCCACAATGAACCATCATACATACACGCAATAACTTTGGACACAATGAACCACCATACATACACTCAATGACTTCAGGGAAGAGCCAGATGTTGTTGACTCCAGTGTCCACAGTGGGCCGCACCTCCCCCTTGGGAGTCAGACCCAGGAAGATTCCGCGCTGAGTCCTGGACTGCAGGGTGACATACCCTTTGTCACGGTGCTTCTGGACGATGAACTGCGACTTCTCATCCCGGCCACCCTGAAACCACGTGCATGTCCGCACATACACATATGCTGTAAACTACCTTGTAAACACCGTAGTAAACGCCCACCTCCTACACTGGGATCAAACTTTGCACAGGGTAAAATACTTTGTAAATACCCATCGCCCACTTTGGAAAAAAAAAAAAAAAGAAGAAAAAGATGGAGAAAAATGTCATGCAATTATGGTAATTCAATTTGCTATTTATGATCTTGTTGTTTCACAAAGAAGTTCAGATACAGATCCAGAGATAAAGGACAGAATGTTTGCATGAGACATCGATGAGTCATTGAAAAGCCAAGTGAGAGCATGACGTTGCTTCATGAAGCAGTGTCATGTTTCAGTGGTCGCTTTGTTTTCACTTCCAGCCCAGCCAGTGGAACTAGGGAAGGGAATGGGCTCCCACAAAGGGTAAAATTCCCAGTTGTTGTTTCATTTGTCATTTATCAGATGGATTCGTCCCCCCGTCTACTCGACGAAGACGGCAGTACATTGCAGGTCCTCCAGTCCTCCACAGAGCTTCTGGGTCGCTGGGATTGGGTCGGGCCAGGATTTCTCTCAGAGCGCTTGGTGGAGCAGGCAGGACTGCAGCAGATGTTCTGTTGTCTGTTCTGCAGGGGCACTGCTCTGTGTTGCCGATGCCGAGTTTCATGTACAGGTGGTGTTTCAGGTGGTTGTGGCCTGTCCTGAGCCTGAAAATGGCTACCTGCTCTCGACAAGTCAGCATGCTGCTTCCACTTGTTCTGCAGGTTGGCCTTAATGATGGTCCTGGATTCAGAGTAGTTGGTAGACCTGTCCATCTGCTCTTTTGTAGTGCCTTCCTTTGCCAGGGAGTCAGCAGTCTCATAAATTCCCAGTAAAGGCCCACCCCCAACTTTGGGGTGAAATCTGAGCAAAGCAGGGGTGGGAACTTACAAGGTATTTGTCATAATATGTATGCACATGTGCATGAATTCACACACACACACACATCGCCATCATAATCATCATCACCATCACTTCCATCTATAGATTTTGTAGGGGAACTATCTTAAGCTTGCTAAAAGCATTACAACACAAAGCAGCAATCACATAACTATTGTGTTTACTGTCACAGTGAATGTCTTTCTTTTTCCTCAATGCAGATGGAGTGTGCAGCGTATGTGGATCAGTATGCATTTTTTGACACCTCCTTGAAACAGGAACTGACTGCAAGATGAACGTTTCGGTTTCAAGGAGATCTGACAAATGAGAAGAAGAGGGGTCTCAAGGAGTTATCAAAGCATGTGAACTGATCTATAAACACTACACCACATCTACTTAAAAAAAAAAAGAAAGAAAATAGATGACAGTATGACCACATACACTGGTGACAGTGAAATATGCAAGGTTACGGCTCCAGCAGTCCATGTTCTTGTTTGGTTGATTACAGAGACATGAAAATACCCATCATACGTCCTCAAATTCCAATTAACTTAAAGCATAATGTAAAAAGAGTGAAAAGTTCATACACATAAAATCACACTACAGAACAGACTGCACAGAGCTGCAGCTCACAAAAGCTGAGGGAGAAAGGGAAAGTATTTCTTTAATGTTAGGAACAGATTCATCTTTTTTTTCAAATGATTGATTAAAATGCCTTAATGAAGATATCACACTTCTTTTGTGGTTCAAGATTATCGTCACATGCATTCCTTATTACAAGTCATTCCTCTATCTTCATTATGCATGAACTTATGTCCTGCCAATTTCACTCACACACATGTATGTACACTTCTACACTCACATGCACATGTATACGCACATACGCACTTACACATATTCACAAAAACACATGCAACATACATATAAACACACTCAAATTCACACACACACTCAAACACACACACACACACAAACACACTCACACACATAAACACACACATTCACACACATAAATACACACACTTACTCATAAAAAATCACACACACACACGCTCACACACACACACACACATGCTCTCTCATACACACACACACACACACGTACAAACATATACACACAAAACCCCCCAACCCCCACAAACACACACACACACACACCTGGCAGTCGATCTTGCCGTCATGAAGCCTGAGGTATTTCCCAGGGTGCACCATGCTCTCCAGGAGGCGCACGCCGCCAGTCTCCACCTTGTGAATGCGGAAGTGGGCGCCGCGGTGACACTTGCCCGTGCCGTACACGCCCAGTTCGTGGTCCACATTCACCGCCTGGGTGTTGGAGGTCTTCAGCATGACAATGCCCCGGTGCCGTATCATGCCCTGCAGGACACACAGCTGGCAGAATGGTTCAAGACGTTCAGCTGCCAATACAGAAAGTCCATGAGGGTGTGGGTTCAAATCCCCCTGCTCAGTCTCGCCCTTTCTCCCAAGTTTGACTGGACAATCAAAACTGAGCGTCTAGTCTTTCAGATGCACTGAAAAAGAACCCATGGCAATGAGCATGTTGTCCTCTGGCCAAATAACGTGAAAAGAAATCCACTCAGCAACACTGTCCATGACCTGCAGAACATACACATAGGATCAACAACACTGTCCTCAACAAGGGACATGTCATGTCCTGTAAGACAGACACGTAGGATCAATGACATTGTCCTCAACAGGTGACATGTGATGTCCTGTAAGACAGACATGTAGGATCAACGACATTGTCCTCAACAAGTGACATGTCATGTTCTGTAAGACAGACACGTAGGATCAATGACATTGTCCTCAACAAGTGACATGTCATGTCCTGTAAGACAGACATGCAGGATCAACGACATTGTCCTCAACAGGTGACATGTCATGTCCTGTAAGACAGACACATAGGATCAACAACAGTGTCCTCAACAGGTGACATGTCCAGGGGTGCAAGTGGAAAAAAGTGGCAAGACTGAAGTCCGGTCTAGGGGGTCTGGGGGAGCGCCAACGCATTTCGTGCATTTTCCTGCTCTCTCAGGGCCTCTCAGAGTGCCTTTCAAGAAGAAAATATTTATATTTTTGGCAAGGAAAATTTATGGATTTTAGGTAATGCTTTTAATGGACTAAGCACGTGCAATGCCGTGTGTCAGGTAATATGTTGCTGTTAGTCGGGACATGTGAAGGCTTTCTACAGCCTTTGTGTCTTTAGCTGAAGTCTTTATTAAGTCCACTAGGTCTTCAGAGAGACTGAATGGAAGGCAGTGTTCAGAGAGAAACAAACAAATTCTGATCTTAAGGTCCATGACTTTATCCGTCAAACTAGGGCCAGCAAACAGAGGTTTTGCACAAGGCATTGTGGAGGTGTGCGAGTAGGAAGCGAGCTGTTGAAGATGGTCCGGATCCTCACTGTGTTTCACCAACGATCTCTTTCCGTTTTTTCCATAGTTCAGTTTTGTGTTGTTACAGCATTTGCAAATAGCCAAACCACTTGCGTCAATTTTCGCGCACCACATCGAGAATTTCCGTTTCAGTTTGTCTTCATGGTTGAGCCATTCATTTTTCCACTTGTTCTTACAATCTTTGTCGATTTCTTGAGCTTTTCTCTCGTCAGAAACTTCCAAAAACGGCATTCTGGCATGTGAAAAACTTGCAGTTTTGCTTCCCGCTACCCGAAGATTAAAGCAAAGATGCTTCCCCTTCGCAAAGACAGAGCTTAGGCTAGCGCGGGAAGTGAAGCCAAACCGCTGGCCCTTGCATTTCAGAAAATAGAAAAACAGCAAATCAGATTCGAGAAGCTGACGATCACGCGGTAAGCACGCTGAAAGCACATGCTTAGAGTCACGTAGGCCAGCCACCTATACTGACGTTTCATTAAAAAAGTGATGCCTCCTTTGGTTGTGGGATATACCACTCTGTGTTTACTTTACTCGAACGAAATAGGGGGTGAAACAGTAATGTCTCTCCTCCCCCTTTCATTTTTTGTCCGTCCCGGGGACGGACTGCTTCTATGATTTTCCGTCCGAGGCGATTTTTTTCTCTCGGTAAAATACAGAGTTTCATGGCTAAGTAACAGTGTGTGTGTGTGTGTGTGTGTGTGTGCCTCTCTCTCTCTCTCTCTCTCTCTCTCTCTCTCTCTCACACAAATGTATAAAATATTGGTTAAAATTAATAAGGCTACCCACATCGAGATTATGTAAGCAGGCGTATGAAATGTTAGTAAATGAACATGAGAGAGGGAAGGAAAACTGGGTATATTTTGTAAAGAAGACATTAACTGTAAATGGATTTGGGATTGTGTGGATGTGTCAGGGAGTTGGATGTGTAGAAGGATTTGTTTCAGAATTCAAAGATAGGCTAATTGCTTCATATAAACAGAATTGGCACTGTAAAATGGAAAGCACTGAGAAATATAGATGGTTTTATAGTTTTAAAAGTATATTTCAAACAGAAAAATATATCACAGTCGTGACAAACAAGTGGCACCGAACAAGTCTCGCCAGATTTAGAACGAGAACGATTGGTTTGAATGCTTATGAAAAGTGGTTTCAGACTGAGCCCTCGTTACTCTCCCCTTGTCCGATGTGCGGTCATTCAAGGGAGGATGAGTTACATTTTTTGTTTAGTTGTAAAGCTTATGACGATATTCAAGAAAAATGTGTTGTATTTAAAACAAATTCAGCAAAGTATGAAGATATTTTTGGAGTGCTTAATTTAAATCAGGAAACTTCACTACAGTCACTTGCAAAATATATTGCAGAAGCGAATAACATGCGACGAAAAAAAACTCAACAATAATAAAATAGTATCAGGTGTTGCTCATTGTGAAAAGTGAAATCTGTGTTGTCACTCTCATATGGAAAATATTTATGTTATACATTTATATATGTTTTTGTTTTTATTTCTCACTACATGCCATTACTTTGAATGGATGGTCGAACTGCACTTTGTTGCACAGATTGATTGATTTCGTTTTGGTTTTGGTTTTCATCAATATTATTACTATTGATGCATGTTGTTATTTGTATTATGAACCCCCATGTCATTAGGGCTGTAAAGCTATTGACATTAAAGTGTTCAGTGTTCAGTGTGTTCTCTCTCTCACACACACACACACACACACAGACACAGACACATTCTCTCTGTTCTCGCTTTCCAACGAACAGTCCCATCCGGCTTCCAGCGGCAAAAATGGGAGTCGTACACAGCGCGCGCGGCCAGACACAGCTGGCGCTGGCTTCAGTTTAGCTAAGCACTGGTCAACCAGTCAAGAGAGTTCCATCTTCCGGTGAATAGTTCAGTATTCAAGTTCCGACCAAAACTTTCCCGGACCAAAAGCATAGGGACAAAAAAAAAAAAAAAAAAATCAAAAAAAATCGAAATTTCATCAAGACGGAAATCCGTATGAGACGGAACCACTTGCACCCCTGCATGTCATGTCCTGTAAGACAGACACATAGGATCAACAACAGTGTCCTCAACAGGTGACATGTCATGTCCTGTAAGACAGACATGTAGGATCAATGACATTGTCCGATGTCCTGAAAGACAGACAGATAAATAGGATCTGCCCAAAGTCTGGTAAAACTGCTGTGCAAAGCCACTCCATCATGCAAAAAAAAAAAAAAAAAAAAAAAAAAAAGAGAAAAGTTTACAGCACAGTTCACGCAAGACCTGTGTGAAATTCAGGTCTACAAATTTATGGCAATGATAAAAAAAATTAAAAAAAACGTTGTCACAAGATTTTGTTCTTTCATGTGCAAAAAAAAGTTCGCCTGCAAATTTCACCGTGGTTGGTTTTTCGGGTCTATGGAGTTTCACCACCTGAAGTCCTCCACCCACCTTGCAGTAGACTTGGAAGCGCTTGCCGGGCTCTCGGTCCATCAGGCCCCGGGTGTCGCCCAGCTTGCCGGAGTCCAGCAGGGACACGAACTGCAGGGGGTTCTTAACCCCTTCCAGCATCACCGTGCAGTCGCTCTGGACGTGGATCCGGAACTCGCAGTACGGCCCTCCCCGGCCCTGTTGCAACATGCGGCATGCACTGTGTTGTGTTGTGCTGTGTTGTGTTGTGTTGTGTTGTGTTGTGCTGTGTTGTGTACTGTACTGTGTTGTGTTGTATTGTATTATGTTATGTTATACTGTATTGTATTGTGTTGTAATCTATTGTGTTGTGTTGAAGTATTTTATACTGTACTGTACTGTACTGTACTGTACTGTACTGTACTGTACTGTGTTGTGCTGCAATGTGTTGCATTGTATTGTTTTCTATTGTACTGTAATGTATTTGATTGCATTGCATTGTATTGCACTGTATTGTTTTGTAGTATACTGTACTGTATTGGATGGCATTGCATTGCATTGCATTGTAGTGTAGTGAAGTGTAGTATAGTGTAGCATAGTGTAGTATATTGATTGTATTGCATTGTACTGTATTGTATTCTATTACTATTTGTCACAACAGATTTTTCTTGTGCTTAGTGCATGCTACACACGGAGACTCGGCTTTATTTTCTCATCCAAATGACTAGCATCCAGACCACAACTCAAGGTCCAGTGGATGGAGAGAAAATACTGGCGAGTGTGGCTAAAGAAAGGTTCTGATCAGTTTACACAATGCTTTGGGAAAAATTCTGTCTTTGATTCATACACACTGCTTTGTGATGGCGTAGTTTTGCGAGGGTGTTGTTGTTTGGTGTGGGTGTCTTTTTTGACACGCCCACGCACATCCATTCACTCTGAAAGCGTGAGTATGACTTTGTGTGACCACATTACAAATGCTCATCCACAGTATCTATGATTACAATTTACTGCACTACACTGCAGTGCATTACGTGATATGATAAGACCCAATCATGCTGTTGCAACACACTGCAGTATACCATACTGCTTGACACTACATGACATGATGTTACATCCAAACCCCCTTCATCCACAGAATTCACCAGATACCATGTCACAAGCTACATTTTCAGAGACTGATTTCCAAGGTGATCATCATGTATCACTTGCTTCAAATCACAGTAGCAAAATCAGTTTTTCGAAATCCTATCAGAACATGCCATTCCTGTAGCTGCTGCTACATGCAGTTTATTTGGAAAAGGCACAAGAAAGGAAAAGAATCTACATTCATAATGAACTGATGTTCCATATGAAACAATTACTGTAATACATCTACAATGTAAAAATGACAAACTATTTTAAGATCATTACAAATGTTCATAAAAGATCTTAAAAAGGCATACAAAACTGACAAGTATGTTTTTAGAATATCCACGGAATATAACAAATTTGTGCAGAAATGGGCACCATACATATATATCATACACGATTAAGATTTGTATTATGTATAATTAAACCTATATTACTTTGATATGAATTGGGCTTGGCAGTACCAGTGGAAGCAATGTGTGAACAGATAGTATACTGTCATTACTACAATTTCATTGTAATTCGTGTGTCATAATATCACACAGACCAATGTTTGAATTGATATTTGCTGTTCTGCCTGATGTGATGCTTGAAGTGGAATAGCTGATGTTCGGAACACTATACTATTGTGCCTTCCAAATGTGAAATATTTATTTGGTATGTAAACCTTTGTCTGAATAGAAATGTTTGGGGAAAAAAAAACTATTTTAAGATCCTTCTTAACATACATAAGTGAAAAGACATTAAAAGACAAGACAGAATGACATATCACCCACTGACTAAAAGTCAAACAGTAGGATTCCAATTTCAACAAAGCTCTCAGTCCCAATATAAATGTCACCCTACAGAAATCAAGCCACTTACATGACCAACAACTTTCCCGTTGTCAATGGCCAAGTGGAAGTTCTGGTTCAGCAGACTGGTGAAGATACGGACCATCGGCTTCTTGGAGGAAACTGTGAAAATGGCTGCAAGCAGGAACAGAAGTCCATTCAGACATCTAGTTCTCATAAACATAAAAATCCATACATTCAAAAAAGAAAAGAAAAAAATTATATCACATTTCTTTCTTGAAAATGTAAGTTGATAATCTTTATCTCATCCTTTCTTCTTCTTCATTCGTGGGCTGCAACTCCCATATTCACTCATATGTACACGAGTGGGCTTTTACATGTATGACCGTTTTTACCCTTCCATGTAGGCAGCCATACTCTGTTTTCAGGAGTGTTCATGCTGGGTATGTTCTTGTTTCCATAACCCACCGAACACTGGCATGGATTACAGGATCTTTAACATGCGTATTTGATCTTCTGGATGCGTATACACATGAAGGGGGTTCAGGCACTAGCAGGTCTGCACATAAAATTATGTTGACCTGGGGGACTGGAAAAATTTCCACCCTTTACCCACCAGGCGCCGTTACCGAGATTCGAACCCAGGACCCTCTGATTGAAAGTCCAACGCTTTAACCACTCAGCTACTGCTCCCGTCTTATCCCATCCAACTATGAATGATAACAGATGTTTTCCTTGTTCACTTTTCTTTGTGAGTGTGAAGACGCCAGGGATGGGGGCTCTGATGAGGTGGGAATGGAGGGAATGGAGGGAATGGAGGCTACAGCCTAGGAACAATGCAAGCCAAAGAAACCCAGTTCCTTTGACAGCTAACAGTCCAGCTGACCATAGCTGACCATATGCAGGGACTGACATTGGACATTATTGTTTACGGTCCAGCCGACTGTACATGGCAATATCAGGACAGCTCAACTGAATAAAAAATGAAAATGTGTTATACACAAATCTCTGTGACATTTGAAAAAACAAAACAAAGCAAAACTAAAAAATATAAAAATATGAAAAACAACTCTGCAAACAAAACAGTTCTTGGCATATTACATTAACCATTAAACTCATTCAGGCAAGTAAGGCTAGGCTTTGTTGAGGATGTTATCCCTCCCACTTATTTCATCATTCTAGATTACCAAAAATTGTATTAAAAAAAAAAAAAAGATTAAAATGCTTCAAAGCCACACACAGAAAAATAAAAGACCACATCGACAAATAACACTACAGAATGGACAGCTGGTACCTATCCTAGTGTTTACAACATCACAGCCTAATAACCAGAGCAAAACTGAGCAACCAGTACATCACAGACTGTGGAAAAGAGTATATATATATATATATATATATATATATATATATATATATATATATATATATATATATATATATATATATCAAGGCTTGTTTGAAGAAAAAAAGGGGGAATGAACTGGGAAGGCAGAAAAAACTGACGACAGTGAAGGAAGAAGAAAAGCAGAAACAAATACAGAAACAGAAAAAAGGAAAATTCAAGCAGAGAATTTTCAAAATGCACATCTGAAGGACGTAACCCAGTTCCAGTTCTTTAGACAGGAGAGAAGGTGGCAGAATGACTGATATACTTATCTGCCAGTACAGTGTCCATGAGAGTCTGGGTTCAAATCCCAATCTCACACGTTCTCCCGAGTTTGAATGGAAAATCAAAGTGACCATCTAGTCATTTGGATGAGACTGTAAGACAAAATCCCACATGCAGCACGCACTTGGCGCACTGAAAAAAGAACCCATAGCAACAAAAAGAGTTGTCCTCTGGCAAAATTCTGCAGAAGAAATCCATTCTGATTGGTACAAGAATACACACACACACACACACACACACACACACGTACATGCTGCCAAACTGCACTAGCGCGTTGGGTTATGCTGCATGTCAGGCATCCAACCTAGCAGATGTGGTGTAGCGTACATCAATCTGTCCAACCACAGTGACGCCTCCTTGAGAAACAAACCAAAACTGGGCAGGGAAGCTCCGAGTGATGACCTTACCTCCAGTGTCTGTCTCCTCGCCCAGCCCATCCACCGAACCGTCCGTCTTGATGCGCAGCGCCTTGCCCGTCACCATGGAGAAGAACATCACCTGGTTCTTGTTCTCAAACTTCCACTTCTCAAACTCCCACTGAAACAGGCGCATCCGAAAAGACATTGCTGGCATTCCCCAAGTTGCACATCTCAAACTTCTGCTGAGTTAACTCTTTCTAAAAATCAATAAGAAACAAAAAAACTACAACAACAACAAAACAATGCTGCAGAACAAATAATCTGCATTTATCCTTTTGTATTCATGGGCTGCAACTTTTGCTGGGCATGTATACTCTGTTTTTGGGGGGAGGCAGTGAATGACAACATCTTGAACATGCCTGTTTGAAGGCAGTTAAGGTACTGGCAGGTCTGCACACAATATTTCTTTTTTTTTTTTTTTTAATCACAACAGATTTCTCTGTGTGAAATTCGGGCTGCTCTCCCCAGGGAGAGTGCGTCGCCACACTACAGCGCCACCCTTTTTTTTCCTTTTTTTTTAAATATTTGTTTTTCCTATCGAAGTGGATTTTTCTACAGAATTTTGCCAGGAACAACCCTTTTGTTGCTGTGGGTTCTTTTACGTGTGCTAAGTGCATGCTGTACACGGGACCTCGGTTCATCGTCTCATCCAAATGACTAGCGTCCAGACCACCACTCAAGGTCTAGTGGAGGGGGAGAAAATATCGGCGGCTGAGCCGTGATTCAAAC
>NC_134878.1:50889880-50947380 GCF_041734735.1 Babylonia areolata
CAGATGTGATATCTTACGTCACCTCTGGTCAGCTTTTCATTCACACACGCTGCGTGTGTGTCGCGATAAGCTCAACCGCAGTTGACAACAAAGCGTGCCCCCTGTCAGCTTTGTAAGTTGTTTGACAAGATGGCGTCACGGCGAAGTGTTCGACACGGTCGGAGAGGTGAAATGTTACTCAGCGTCGAAGATGCTTTGGAAATGATCCAAGCTGAAGGCTCTGATGTCGAAGGAGATAATGTTGATTCTTCGGACAGTGAATTTGGACCAGATCCCGATGAACTAGAAACAGATTTGGCCGCTGAAGAGAGTGTTTACAATGGAGAGGAAAGTGAGGAACATGTGCCAACAGATGAGACAGACACAGACGACGAAACCACTGAGGAAACGGACGATTTTGCAAGTGTTTTCACCAGTGATTGGACTGACAATTTTTCCTTTTTCCCTCCCAGGACTCAGCATCACCTGCCATGAGCTCTTCCACTCAAGACAAGACTATTGTCGGTGATACTACATCAGGCTTTTGTGTACAGTGAACTCCTTTTTTTTTTCATTATGTAGAGACAATATTTTTTTTTGTATGTGTGAATTTCAACTTTCTTCACCACCTGTTCATACTTCATTGCATGCACTAGGTCTTCAGTTCCTCAAATAGTGTTAGAATGTGATGTGGAACATGTTCAAGGGCACTTGGTGTACCTTTCTGATGGGTGCAAAAATGCTAAAAAATACACAAAATATGTATACCGCGATCAACATCAAGATGGTGAGTAAATACTTTGATTTTTTGCACACATATGGAATGACATTCCTTGCATACATATACTAAATATCAATTGTCTGGGTGTTTATTTGTTTTTTTTTACAATTTTTTCCCCATCCTATACAAACCCTGGGTTTTCAGGGATTGGCAAGGGCAAAAACTCTTGGCATGGAGTGAGTTAAGATGTACATATATGTTAACTAAACTCTGCAACTAAACCATTAAAGACAAACATATGTTAACTCATTCTACTCCAGGTATGAGTTTACTCGTACCATGATTACTTCTGTGGACCAGGTACAAGTATTCTCATGCCATCACACTATTCTAATTTCGTTCATCCTTGCTTGATACACTTGGCATTCTAAACTGAACCAATTACGGATTCTGGAAGCATGAAAACGAAGCTTTGTTTGATCAATTAAATAAACAATTATCCATCGACTTTTCACTGTTTTAGTGAACCACCCTGTTTTTTCTGCAGTGGTCTCATGTAGTGCTGGTCATTGGACTTTCAATCTGAGGGTCCCGGGTTCGAATCACGGTGATGGCACCTGGTGGGTTAAGGGTGGTGATTTTTACAATCTCCCAGGTCAACATGTGTGCAGACCTGCTAGTGCCTGAACCCCTTCATGTGTATATGCCAGCAGAAGATGAATACGCGCGTTAAAGATCCTGTAATCCATGTCAGCGTTCGGTGGGTTATGGAAACAAGAACATACCCAGCATGCACACCCCCGAAAGTGGAGTATGGCTACATGGCAGGGTAAAAATGGTCATACACGTAAAATCCCACTTGTGTGCATACGAGTGAACGTGAGAGTTGCAGCTCACGAACGCAGAAGAAGAAGAAGAAGTAGCTGGTCCAGGAGAGTTGTAGCAGGCATGTTGCTGTGGGGTAGAACTAGTTAATTAATCCCCATGCTAAACCATTGCAGATATACATGTCAGTTCTAATTCTCAGACTAAACCAGTTAAGACACGCAGTGATCCTGACTTTATCTCTGAATTACAACCACCACACGGCTACTGCAGCAGCCCTCAGAATAACTCTGGCAGCACCATTGAAGGAATGTGGCCAGCCATTCCTTTCCCAGGCTATAGACTGCTGTCCCTGTCTCTGCCTCTCTGCCCTTCTTCCCTTGCATGAGTGACGGCTCACACTGCCTCCACTCTGACTGTCTTTTGTGTGTGGACCGCTATGTAACGTAGCCTATAGTTGAATAGAATAAAGTGTTTTACGATCCAGCCAGTGTTCTCTCTCTGAATGTAATGAACAAACCTTGCAACAACATTAATATTATTATCAAATTAATCAAGTCAAGACTAAACTGTCAAAGACATACATATGTAAATTCAATTCTCACCTTAACTGAATCGTGCCACTAAACCATGCATGTGAAAATAAGTGTTTTCTTTGATTTTAAGCAAATATTTAACCTGCCAACTGTACTGTCGACAAAGAAAAGCGAACAATGATTCTGCACATCCTGATGCAATGATTTTCTGTGCATAACGCTATCTTGCACTGTACTCCAACAAGCCACCCACATCACATCACACTACATCATGCCATATCACATCACACCACACTGCATTATGCCAAGAGATGCCAACACCTGTTAGGTGTTTGCAGGGACAATCAGGAAAGTTGGTGGGAACATTTTGAATCTGGTAGGAACACTCAAGACTCTAAGCCACATCAGCAATCCACTGGGCACAGACACTGTTTGACCGAGACACGAGTTGATTTAGCCACGTTCTCTCTAGTCTGGGCAAACAACTAAGCTGACTGGTTCACTCAATACTGTCTCAATGTAAACACACACTCGATTAGCTGAGCATCATCATAGGAGACTAAGGTTAGTAGTGACTGTCCTGGCCTCGTGATCAATAGGTCTAGAGCGTCTGGGTAATGTTACGACAGGAAAGCATGATTTTGTCATTGGTGTAACGTCAGAACAAACTGCGATCGAGTGTAACAAAATACGGCGAAATCATAAAAGCAGGCACCTCTCTATATCACACCATGTTAAAAATCACATAGCTCCACATCAACTTAGAAAGTCAAACATGAAGATCACTGGCCAGGCCCTCCACCTGAACAACTCTAAGCCTTCACTCTAAACAGCTCTTCATGAACATTCATTTTTTCTACAAGCGGCAGCCCTAACCTGTCCCTTTCTGAACAGCTGGCTCCTGGGAGTTCCGTACAGCTGTCGCACACCTGTGTCACCCCTGTCCCCGTACACCGTCAGGTACACGTTGGCGTCAGTCCCGGCATTCCACAGGTTGCCTGTCACCACTGTCACCTCGTACTTGATGACTGGACGATGCCCAACAGCAAAACATGGGTCAGTAATGCTATAATCAGCATATGAGTGCCAACAACAAGACAGTGTTAGTCATTTCATGATCAGCATCTGATGGCAAACTGTCGACAAAACGGTGTCAGGAATTTCGAGTTTCATCTTTGTTACAGCTGTCTTTGTTGGAAACAACAATTCTTTTTAACATACACATATTCTCTCTTTCTCCCTCTCTGTCTTACCGTCAGTTACACAACTCACTGATACACACACACACACACACACACACACACAAACACGCACACATACACACACACACGCACACACATAGATACCCATTTATCACCTTTAGTGTAATCAATAACAGCACACACACAAACACACACACACATACAAACACTCACTCACTCACTCACACACACACACACACACACACACACACACACACACACACACACTTACCTTCATGGTAATCAATAACAGCACACACACACAAACACATACATACAAACACTCACTCACACACACACATGCGCACGCGCGCCAACCCCAACACACACACACACACATACCAATCCTACACCATCACTACCTTCAATATCATTATAACCATCAACGACACAACAAGAGACGACTCAAAGCTCACCTGGCAGGCGAGGGTCCCCCAGGCGGATGGCGGGCAGCTCCCTGCAGACCTCCTGGTCGTCCTCCTCCCGGGCCATCCAGCGCTTGAGGGGGAACACCAGCTCCTCCCCTGTGTCCTTGTCACGCATGCGCACCTCGTCGCACATCCAGCTGGGGAACTCTCCGGTGTTGTCATGGCTGATGCGGATCTTGTACACCTCACCGATGTTGCCAACGTTGATCTGGGTTAAAAAAAACAAAAAAAACAACAACAATCCATCATGACAACGGAATAACAACAACAATCCTCATGACAACAGGCAATGTAGTTTGCAGTTTTGTGAGATTTGGGGAAGAAAAGAAAAGAGAGAGAGGGGGGGGGGGGGGGGGAGAGAATTCAGATATCAGAAATCAGAATTCAGAATGATTTTAATTGTAGAGGCCTCTAGCCCATTGCAATGGGGTGAGAAAATGCACAAAATGACAATATTATGTTAGATACTATCATGTTTGCTATATATTGTTGATACAGTTTTGTTGTAAGTCTAGTGCTTTATACACAAATATTGCTAGTCTTTTGGTCAGATATTCATTTGTGTTTGACATTAGAGAAGTAAATCTGAAATGATGGTTGACGATAGATTTTTTTTATGAATCGATTCATCTATAAGGGTTTTATAATTGGGGCAAATCAAAAGAAAGTGGATTTCAGATTCGATACAGTTTTTGCAAAAAGAAGAGAGAGAGAGAGAGAGGGGGAGAGAGAGAGAGAGAGAGAGAGAGAGAGAGAGATGCTTTCTCAATTTTTGCCTCTTCCAAACACAAACTCACTTCCTTGATCCTTACTTCATGCCCAGAGTGTGGCACACAATGCCACTGTACCAGAAATGTTCACTGCTGCTTGTGATCACAAGAAAACAGTCATATCTTGCACAGTGTTTGTGATCACTAGAGAGAGAGAGTAATGTCTTGCACAGTGCTTGTGAACAGTAGAGAGAGAGAGAGAGTAATGTCTTGCACAGTGCTTGTGATCACTAGAGAGAGAGAGAGAGAGAGAGAGAGTAATGTCTTGCACAGTGCTTGTGATCACTAGAGAGAGTAATGTCTTGCACAGTGCTTGTGATCACTAGAGAGAGAGAGATAAATGTCTTGCACAGTGCTTGTGATCACTAGAGAGTAATGTCTTGCACAGTGCTTGTGATCACTAGAGAGTAATGTCTTGCACAGTGCTTGTGATCACAAGAGAGAGAGTATTGGCTTGCACAGTGCTTGTGATCACTAGAGAGTAATGTCTTGCACAGTGCTTGTGATCACAAGAGAGGGTAATGTCTTGCACAGTGCTTGTGATCACAAGAGAGAGAGTATTGGCTTGTACAGTGCTTGTGATCACAAAAGAGAGTAATGTCTTGCACAGTGCTTGTGATCACTAGAGAGAGAGAGAGAGTAATGTCTTGCACAGTGCTTGTGATCACTAGAGAGAGAGAGAGAGAGAGAGAGAGAGAGAGATAAATGTCTTGCACAGTGCCTGTGATCACTAGACAGTAATGTCTTACACAGTGCTTGTGATCACAAGTTTCTGTTTCAGTTTCAGTAGCTCAAGGAGGCGTCACTGCGCTCGGACAAAACCATATACGCTACACCACATCTGCCAAGCAGATGCCTGACCAGCAGCGTAACCCAACGCGCTTAGTCAGGCCTTGAGAAAAAACAAAAAAAACAAAAACAAAACCAAAAAAAAACAAAAAAAACAACAACAACAAAAAACGGGGAATAAATAATAGATAAGCTTGCATAAATAAATAAATAAATAATAATTATAATATAGAAAAAGGTAATCACAAGAGAGGGTAATGTCTTTCACAGTGCTTGTGATCAGTAGAGAGAGTAATGTCTTGCATAGTGCTTGTGATCACTAGAGAGAGTAATGTCTTGCACAGTGCTTGTGATTACTAGAAAGAGTAATGGCTCGCACAGTGCTTGTAACTGCAAGAAGAGACAGAAATATATTTTGCACAGTGCTTGTGATTACATGAGAGAGTAATGTATTGCACAGTTCTTGTGATCACAGGAAAAGAGAGTGATGTCTTGCACATGGCTTGTGATCACTAGAAAATAGAGAGAGTAATGTCTTGCACAGGACTTGTGACTGCATGAAAAAAAAGAGTAATGTCAGTGCTAGTGACTCTGCGAAAAGAGGCAGTTATGTCTTGCACAGTGCTTGTGATCACAAGAAAAAAAGAGTGATACTAGAAAAGAGAGGGTGAGTAATGTCTTGGAAAGTGCTTGTAATTGCAATAAGAGAGAGAGAGAGAGAGTAATGTCTTGGACAGTGCTTGCAATTGCGAGAAAAGAGAATGTCTTGCACAGTGCTTGTAACTGCAAGAAAAGAAAAAAAACAAACCCAGAATGTCCTGCACAGTGCTTGTGATCACAAGAAAAGACATAACAGAGTAATGTCCTGCACAGTGCTTGTGATCACAAGAAATGACATAACAGAGTAATGTCCTGCACAGTGCTTGTGATCACAAGAAATGACAGAACAGAGTAATGTCATGCACAGTGCTTGTGATCACAAGAAATGACAGAACAGAGTAATGTCATGCACAGTGCTTGTGATCACAAGAAAAGACAGAACAGAGTAATGTCATGCACAGTGCTTGTGATCACAAGAAAAGACAGAACAGAGTAATGTCATGCACAGTGCTTGTGATCACAAGAAATGACAGAACAGAGTAATGTCATGCACAGTGCTTGTGAACACAATGCAAACATCAGTGGAAGATAAGAAACTGGGCTGGCTTGCATGACCCATCTTTGCGGTGATAAGTTTGCTTTAGAATTGTCCTCTGCTTTAACTTTTTTTTCTTTTTTTTTAAATTTTGATTTTAATTTTTTGTTATTTTTTACTTTATTTTATTTTAATTATTTTTATTTTTATTTTATTTTATTTTATTTTTTTTTTTTTATTGCGGACAACTAGAGCTCTCCTGCTGATGCAGACATAAGATCAGACAGACAGAAATGTGTCTACAGACAACTGCAGCTTTTTAGCTGGTGCACAGACATAAGATCAGACAGACAGAAATGTGTGTCTGCAGACAAGTGGAGCTTTTTAGCTGGTACACACACACACACACACACATAAGATCAGACAGACTGAAATGTGTGTCTACAGACAACTGGTGCTTTTTAGCTGGTACACACACACACACACACACATAAGATCAGACAGACTGAAATGTGTGTCTACAGACAACTGGTGCTTTTTAGCTGGTACACACACACACACACACACATAAGATCAGACAGACTGAAATGTGTGTCTACAGACAACTGGTGCTTTTTAGCTGGTGCACACACACACACACACACATAAGATCAGACAGACTGAAATGTGTGTCTACAGACAACTGGTGCTTTTTAGCTGGTGCACACACACACACACACACATAAGATCAGAAAGACAGAAATGTGTGTCTACAGACAACTGGAGCTTTTTAGCTGGTGCACACACACACACATAAGATCAGACAGACTGAAATGTGTGTCTACAGACAACTGGAGCTCTCCAGGTGGGGCACAGGTGGTATGACTGATCAATGGTGCCAGCGAGCGGGCAGCTTTATGTTGTTATCCTGAAGGATTAAGGCAGAGTGAACGGGTGGTCAAACAGTCTGAACATATTCACCCATCTGTTACTTGCTTTATACACACTGCTGCATAAACCTCTGAGGGGCATGTGTAAAGTACAGAAGGATAAAGAAAACAAAGCAAAATGACAACAACAATGGATGCTTTACACCATCAATACATATTCATGTAAACCGATCAGTTGATGAAAATCTCTCTGCGTGTGTGTGCGCATGCACGCACATGCATGCACACGTTGTAAATGGTGTCAAATGTCCAAGACTTTGTGAGATTGATACAAAGTAACAAAGCCAATGATGGGTGTGTGCAGGAGGGTGTTAACCAGCGATCTGCACACACACTGGGTCAGTTTTGAGGTGGAACCTTTGTGACACAGGGAGCCACTGAAATGTGTGTTAAAAAAAAAAGGGGGGGGGGATTGAGGGATGGTGGGGGGTTGGGGTAGGTGTTCAAGTTATGAGTGTGTACATGTGTGTGTGTGTGTGTGTGTGTGTGTGTGTGTGTGTGTGTGTGTGCTGGTAGCTGATTTAATGTCTATCACTGTGTTGCTACTTGGTTTAATGTCTATCACAAAAGTGGATTTAGACAGGGGGGAAAAAAGGTATGCATGCATGTGTGTGTGAATTTACAAGTGATCAGATATTCTTTTTTAATTTCCTCCTCTTCAAATAAACATATGGTCTATAGAAAAAAACAACAACAAAACAACAACAACACTGTATCCACATGCTGTCAAAACTTCAAACAATGAACATGTGAGCATAATGAATAAGGAGCGGACCATGAACAGAAGGTATGTAGACATGTCCTTTAATAAGTGCTCCCTGTCAACTGATACCCCACACCCACAAACAACCTCTGTCTGTGATCAGAAATGGCTCTCACAGCAGCACCAACAATCAGTCTGCTACCGTTAACAGCCAGAGATCAATAATGACCCCCATATATATTTGGCACATGCCCTTCAAGTGTAGCAACCAGATAACGTAATCGCCACTCCAAGGAATGAAGCAAATCAAGTCCACTAGGTCTGCCAGGCTGGTGTTCAGTACAAGGTGGACAGACCCAGTGGAATTTTCATCAAGCAGAGAAATTAAATACCTAGCTTAAGAGCTGACATCCAAATCTGGACGTCATGGCTTCATAACACATCATCAACACAGAAAAGATTAAGACAGCCAATGAAAAAAAAAAAAAAAAAGCAGCAACAACAAGAACAAAAAAGTTGAAAATCTCTCAAGAGAAATGTATGCTACAGTTTATTCCACATCTTGAAAAGCCTTCTTCGGCAAAAACAACAACAACCAAACAACAACAACAACAAAAACCACAACAAATTTATGTGCTTTCTCTGTACTCATTCCCTTGTCACTCTCTTTCTCATTCTCCTCACCCTCCTTCTCCCCATTATCTCACTCCTACTTCTCTCTTTCTCATTCTCCCCCACCCTCCTTCTCCCCATTATCTCCCCAACCCTCCTTCTCCCCATTATCTCACTCCTACTTCTCTCTTTCTCATTCTCCTCCACCCTCCTTCTCCCCATCATCTCACTCCTACTTCTCTCTCTCTCATTCTCCTCCACCCTCCTTCTCCCCATTATCTCACTCCTACTTCTCTCTTTCTCATTCTCCTCCACCCTCCTTCTCCCCATTATCTCACTCCTACTTCTCTCTTTCTCATTCTCCTCCACCCTCCTTCTCCCCATTATCTCACTCCTACTTCTCTCTTTCTCATTCTCCCCCACCCTCCTTCTCCCCATTATCTCCCCAACCCTCCTTCTCCCCATTATCTCACTCCTACTTCTCTCTTTCTCATTCTCCCCCACCCTCCTTCTCCCCATTATCTCCCCAACCCTCCTTCTCCCCATTATCTCACTCCTACTTCTCTCTTTCTCATTCTCCTCCACCCTCCTTCTCCCCATTATCTCCCCAACCCTCCTTCTCCCCATTATCTCACTCCTACTTCTCTCTTTCTCATTCTCCTCCACCCTCCTTCTCCCCATTATCTCACTCCTACTTCTCTCTCTCTCATTCTCCTCCACCCTCCTTCTCTCCATTATCTCACTCCTACTTCTCTCTTTCTCGTTCTCCCCAACCCTCCTTCTCCCCATTATATCACTCCTACTTCTTTCTCATTCTCCTCCACCCTCCTTCTCCCCATTATCTCCCCAACCCTCCTTCTCCCCATTATCTCACTCCTACTTCTCTCTTTCTCATTCTCCTCCACCCTCCTTCTCCCCATTATCTCCCCAACCCTCCTTCTCCCCATTATCTCACTCCTACTTCTCTCTTTCTCATTCTCCTCCACCCTCCTTCTCCCCATTATCTCCCCAACCCTCCTTCTCCCCATTATCTCACTCCTACTTCTCTCTTTCTCATTCTCCACAACCCTCCTTCTCCCCATTATCTCCCCAACCCTCCTTCTCCCCATTATCTCACTCCTACTTCTCTCTTTCTCATTCTCCACAACCCTCCTTCTCCCCATTATCTCCCCAACCCTCCTTCTCCCCATTATCTCACTCCTACTTCTCTCTTTCTCATTCTCCTCCACCCTCCTTCTCCACATTATCTCCCCAACCCTCCTTCTCCCCATTATCTCACTCCTACTTCTCTCTTTCTCATTCTCCACAACCCTCCTTCTCCACATTATCTCACTCCTACTTCACTTTCTCCGATTCTTACTAAGCTCTGTAAAAACGATAATAAAAACTGTCTGTTCTTTTTCCATTTTTCAAGTTCTAGTATCCTTGTGTGTGTGTGTGTGTGTGTGTGTGTGTGTGTGTGTGTGTGTGTGTTTTGTTTGGTTTTTATGTTTTACTGTATTATAGCAACATGTCTATTCCCTCTTTCATTTACTCTGAGAGAGAGAGAGAGAGAGAGAGAGAGAGAGAGAGAGAGAGAGAGAGAGAGAGAGATAGTGCACTGTCTTGTTATTGCGTTTATTGTCTGAAGCGCAGATGTAATCTACTTTCCAGCAACACAAGTTTATTCCCTCTCATTTACTCAGTGTGTGTTTGTTCATGAGTGGGGAAGTGGGGGTGGGGTTGGGGGCAGGGGGAGTATGTGTGTGTGTGCGTGTGTGTGCGTGTGTGTGTGTGTGTGTGTGTGTGTGTGAACCATGCATGGTTGTGTTCAAATCTCCCTTTAAGTACTCATACGAACACAGAGAGTATACTCTTACTTTTTTTTAAGCATATTGAGCATTCTTTCTTTTTCACTGGATCAACTTTGATTTAGTGCTCTGAACTTGGTGACAGTTTATTATAATGGCTGCCAAAAGTTGGCAGCAAAACAGATAAGGATGAGATATACCGAAGGCACCACAAAAGCAGTGGTGATTACAGTTGTAACACCTTTTCTCCCACCGTTTCATCAATGATCTTTTTTTTTTTTTTTGTCTTTTTTTCCTTTTTTTGTCTTTTTCCTCTTTTTGTCAACAGAGGTCTGAATACAAAGCCCATTTCAATTTATCTACATGTCCCAGTGAAGGCCTGAGTCACACTATTTATTCTGCGTAAATGGAAGATGTCGTAATTCTTGCAGTTAGCAAGGCCCAACCCCTTTCCCTCCTTCTGCTCCACCTGGAATGAGCCCAGCCAAGAGAACCTCCAGGGAAATTCGTCCAGTGCCACGGCCCATTGTGTGAGCACCAGTCATTCCCTTCTCTCTACGGCTGGCTAGATCAATACTCCAGGAAGACCAGACCACTGGATGTGTGGGTTGTAAAGAAAGGACTACAATCTATCACCTGTCAGAGAGAGAGGGGGAGAGAGAGAGAGAGAGAGAGAGAGAGAGAGAGAGAGAGAGAGTGTGTGTGTGTGTGTGTGTGTGTGTGTGTGTGTGTGTGCACGCCCATGTGTGTGTGTATGTCAGTGTGCAGTGCATGCATTCATGAAGTATGCATGTGTGCGTATGTGCACAAACAAAAAGTTGCTGATTCTTTCTCCTTCTTCAAGTTCTTGTGTCCTTGTGTGTGTGTGTGTGTGTGTGTGTGTGTGTGTGTGTGTGTGTGTGTGCCTGCACGCACACATGAGTGTCTGTGTGTGTGTGTTAATGTGTGATGATCACAATGATGATGATGGTGGTGAATCATAATAATGCTCATTTAAATGACCAACAGTTTGCTTTTTATCTTCAAGCCAGTATTTCAATACCACAAAATACACAATTCAGCTTCACTCTTTTTTTCTTTTTTGACAGGGGATAAAGGTGGGGAAGCGAAAGTTATGCTTGAAACACTGCATTGAAGAGGAAGGAATATACCTGAAATGCTCAATCAACTGATCAAATATGTTTGAAGGAAGTTCATAGAAGTGGTGGGATGAGATCTGGTTAAAAAAAGCAAATGATCTTCAACTTCTGGGATTCATTTTAAGGCGATATGGAAGGCTGGTTTTTTGGTGGGACAAAAATAACCAATCATTCACCGAAACTTTGCATCTGCTTTACGAGACACAGGGAACACAGTGATGGGGGCGTGGGGGGGTGGGGTGGGGGTTGGGGGGGGGGGGGACACAAGCCCCTGCAATCTGAAAATCACAGTCTATCATTGCATGAAGCGTGTGATCGGCAGGAAATAAGTGGCATCTGTAGAGACTACTCAAGCATGAACTACAACTAATTTGCCTTTAATTAAATACCATTGACACTTGTAATCATACACACACACAGATATAGAAACCCCCCCCCCTCCACCAACACACACCCAAACACCCACACACACACTCTTCTATCCACCACACACACCATAATCACCCGAACACACAGACCCACACCCCTCCCACAGCCCCTCCACACACACACACACACACACACACACACCAAGAAAGTATCAGAAAAAGAAATAAGAGGTCAACATTCCACTATCAAATCTTATAAAGGGGGCCACAAAAAAAAAAAAAACCCAAAAAAACAAACCCTGTGGTATCACAGCAAGTAACTCACAATTCTGCCTTCAAATATGACGCATAACCACAGCTCAACAGGTCTATTCATTCAGCCACTATGATAACAAAGCAGGGCAGCCCTGTTCCATTGTTCTGCTCTACATCATGGCAGGCTGTATGTACTGAGCGCCATGGTCTCATTTGCTTCTCTCAGCTGTCAAACTCTGTATAGGATATTTGATACCCATTGAATTTCTGAAGAAAAGCTTCATGCTCACTTGCAGGGACATTGCTTGTTTGTGCAGTGTACACACCCTGATCTCCAAGCACGAGAGCAGACAAGCACATGCCTATGAAAGGAAACAAGCATTTCGAAATATCTGTGGGCCCAAGAATAGCATGTAAGGAACATTAAACCACTTAACAGTTACTCATGCACATACTCACACATGCACAAACACACAACACACACACACACACTCACACACGTATCCTATAACTATATCACATCCATATTCATATATATATATACATATCATGCATGTGAATACCCGTATACAAAAGAACAGGATTTGTTCACTGCACATAGGTGAAAAGGCACGAAAAAATATTGGTCAACAGATTATTCATGCCAATGAACATGAAACATTAAAAAACAAAAACAAAAAAAACCCGAGACAGCATAAAGATTTAATCATTTAAGCACAAGTTTCTTAACATTCAAGCACGCACACACTTACATACAGTGTAAAGAATATGTAGACAAGTATATATGTACCCAAATATCCATTCAACTGAAAACATGTATGCACATCCTCCTCTCTCTTTATCTTTCACACACACACACACACACACACTTTCTCTCTCTCTCTCTCTCCTCATACACACACTATCTCACACACACATAACTACACACATGTGCACACACACACACACACACACATGCACAAACACACACACACACATGCACACATGCACACACACACACATGCACACACACACACACGCACACACATGCACACATGCACGCATGCACACACAAACACATACACACAGTGACTCACAGACACACAGACACACACGCACACACACACAGACACACATGTGCGCACACATACACACACGCTCTCTCTGTCTCACTCACACACACACGTACATGTGCACACACACATACAAAATTCTGGCTGTCTTTATTGACAAAGATCTATCTACTATCTTGGACTGACCACACAACATACATAGTAATGGGTCTCACACAAGATACTTCACTTGGTAAAAATAAAAAATATCCTTGACAATAACCTTGTTTGGACTAAGAACATAATGAGAGAACATAAATATAATAGAGAAAACATAATGTAAGAAATATAGGAAAAGGAAAGAACTCACTCATAATATATCCTGTCACCACCAGAGCCAACCCACACTACCATACAACGTTCATACATGCACATTCTCACCTTCCTGAAACTCACAATCACCAATTACACGTGTATCACAAACGCCATGCCTAACAGAAGGATCACACACAACATCCACAAGGCAAATACATCCAGTCATTCCTGTGACAGATGGCTTGATGTAAAGAAGCAGTTGCTGCTTATTCAATGCTCCTTCATAAAGCAAAATTTTGACTCTGACACACACACACACACACACACACACACACACACACACACACAGAGGGAGACACACACACATGCACGCAAACACACATGCAAATACCCCTGCACTCCCCACCCCCACCCCCCACCACACACACACACAAACAAACACATACTCACACACACACACACACACACACACACACACACACACACACCAACCAGATCCCATCCACACTGACAACTTAATGACAAAAACTCCACTCAACACATCACCAAACTTACATCAAACTCGTCAATGTTTCCTTTCTGGAAGTGCTGTCCATCCCCAAAGCCAAGTGGCAGTGGAGTACTCTGCCCTTTGTGGCCATACACGGTCAGTGTGACTTGTGCCGTGGTGCTGGCAGTGGACAGTTCATTGGTCGTCACCCACACTTTCCACTGGCCCTCTACAATGCAAATCAAAACATTCAGTCAAAATGTTTTGGATTTTGATGCTACCCCATCATCTGTAACTTTTCAGTGGCACTGTTCCCGCACTGACACACCTGGATTCATCCGTCTCGGTCTCAACAATGGCAATTTACAGGGAACTATTGATGTTAGGTCACGAGGAGGCCACACTCCAATGGGGAAATCCTTCACTGCTTCTGAGTTACTTCAGGTGCTTCCTGTTCTGATTAAATCTAGCATGCCCCCTACTGATGACAATAATCGCTAAGTCACGGAGCCAGCTGAGTATGTGCCCCCTAAAATGGAGGCTGCCACCACATCTCTCCAATGACAGCCTCCCAACATCATTTATATTATAGTGACATTTGCAAGGGGACTTTTGAGCCTTGTTACACCACCAGAAATGACTCGGCAGCAGTGCAGGGTCTCCTCTGGCGTGTGGTCTCTGTTGACCTAACACTGAGGACTGACACCACTGGGACTGTGGCAGATGAACCTGGATGAGGCTGTGTATGGGGGGCATGGGATAAGTGGAGTGGGGGTAATGCCACCATCAGAGTGTGAATAGTAGGACAGCAACAACATTTTTTGTTAACTTCAATTCTGTATTGTGAAACAACTTATTCCCACTCAAGAAAAGGAGGAATCCTTAAAAGAAAACACAATGAAACAGTACAAATTCAAAGCAGCTAGGAAAACAAACCACAAAGCTAATATTAGCAGGCACATTCAGGAAAAGTGGACAACACTGTGATGGCCACCTAAATAATTCACTGTGACAAGAGTTACCATTCTCTCATGGCAAGATAAACAAACAGCGTATCCCCAGCAAAGGTGCAGAGACACGCTTGAACAACACAGGCATACATTCACACACATACATATACCAATGACAATCCTTTCCACTCACAACACAGGTGCAACAGTGGAGTGGTAAAAGTGTTGGACCTTTAATCTGAGGGTTTTGTGTTTGAATCCCAGTCATGGACCCTGATGGGGAATGTTGGATACTGGTTTTTCCAGTCTCCCAGATCAACATATGTGTAGACTTGCTAGTGCCTCAAACCCCTTCAAGTTTATATGTACAGGCAGATAAATATATGCATGTTAAAAATCATATAATCCATGTCAGTGGATGTGGGTGGAAACTGAACATACCCAACATGAACATCCCCCAAAACAGCTTAAGGCTGCCTACATACATAGTGGGGTAAAAATGGTCATACATAATCTTTTTTAAGTCCACTCATACATGTATGCCAGTTGTACATACTTATGAAAAATTGGAGTTACAGGCCACAACACAGAAGAAGAAGACAGAAATTCTACTTACTTGTGTGCATCAAGCGATCACGTCGGCTTTTTATTCTGTCAGCAACAGTATCAGTTTTTTGTCCACGTGGGGGGTGGGGCTCAAACCTCCTCCCTATCAATGGTTTGAAGGGCTCTTTCCCAGCTGCCAATACAGAATCTGGTCCATTGAACAGCTGAGTCAGAGACACCACCTGATGGATCAAAACATAAACAAGCTTTATTCAAGGATGCTGAGCTCATGTGATCAAAGTCAGCTTGCACTTCAAGCACAGTTGTACAATACAACTTGAGCAACAACAGCATCAATGGTGGTGATAGCAACAACAACAAAATAAAATTATCAACTCAAATAAATAAGCTTGTTCCCAGGGCATTTCACTGCTTCCTTCCTTTCTAATAATTAGTACTTATCTAAATACCATTGCCTGTTCCAATCACAGATGCCAAAAACAGATGACTGGGCAGAGTGCCAACTTCACCACCCTATTCAAACAAATTCCCAGCTACAAAAACACCTACAAAATAAATGTTCAAGACATTTCAGCCACAGAAAATGATGAGTCTTCTTGATGAACTGATGAGGATTTATCTTACCAAGTGGAGAAAGCCAGAAATGCCCTAAGTTACAACACTGACTCCCCTTCTCTGAGCTATGACAATTTACACTGGACCATGTGTTAAACTTTTTTTTTTTTACCCAACACGATGCAGCAGAAATAAACCACAACACTGGCCTGCTTGGGATCAGTGCAACCAGATGGACACAAGTGTGGACAGAGAAGATGGCCACAGGGCAGATGCTACTGTACTAAGGACATGAAGAGGATAACAGCCCAAATGCCCATTAAGCAGCACCAATTCCCTCAAGAACAACACAGAAATGGTGCTCTCTGTATGGAAGCCCATGATCCAAAGATCATCATCTGCAGCCTCCTTCAGGACCAAAAAGAAGAAACCAGAGTGAATGTCATACAGCACCATAGGCCAAGAAATGAAAGAGACAAAGAAACCAAAGACATGTTTTATGACAAACTAAGATCTGTGTTACTAAACAAGTATTTTTAAACAGAATGACATCGACACCCTGACAGATTACTTCAACGTCAAAGTTTGTGACTGCACTGTGAGACAAGATGCCATGGGCTTGGTATCATTAACCTCCACTGTACTAGTAATGCTGAGACTTTTGGTCCTTGATGGGCCTTGAACACCCTAGTCAATGACAGTACTTTGCTTCCCCACAAAAGAATACACAAAACAATCTAGGCACCACAGACCACTAGACAGCGAATCACATTGACCACAACTGCCTTGTCAGAAACTTCTAGTGTTTCCTTCAGGAAATAACAAAATTTGCAAGATTGAAGAGAGGAGCAAACTTAAATTTGGACCATCATCTCAAATTGTCCAGACAAAAGCTAAGTTCAAGAAAGATTGGATGGCACTGGAGAGATCCACTCCATGCTTCAATTACCACAGCACAGGCCTCCTGACAGATGAACATAAAACAGAAGAGTACAGACTGACCAGTGAACTTGAGCATTAAGCTCTAAGCCCTACAAGAACTAGAGTAGGATGAGGAAATCCTTGACATCAGGCAATATTCACATGGTTCAAATCACAGTCACCAGTATTTTCTCCCCCTCCACTAGACCTTGAATGAGGGTCTGGATACTAATCATTCAGATGAGACAATAAACCGAGGTCCCATGTGCAGCATGCACTTTGAGCATGTAAAAGAACCCACAGCAACAAAAGGGTTGTCCCTGGCAAGATTCTGTAAAACAAAACAAAAATCCACTTCGATAGGAAAACAAAAAAATGCAGGCAGAAAAAAATACAAAAAATGGGTGATGCTCTCAGTGTAGTGACGTGCTCTCCCTTAGGAGAGCAGCACAAATTTCACACAGAAATCTGTTGCAACAAAAGACTGATGCAATGCAATGCTACAAGTACCACAGCACAGGCCTTCTGACAGATTAACATAAACAGAACAGTTCAGACTGACTGGTGAACTTGAGCATTAAGTTTGAGGTCCTGCAAGAACTAGAGTAGAATGAGGAAACCCTTGACAGCAGGTGATATTCACAAGAATGTGCCACAAAGAACTAGGTCCTAAAAACACAGAACTTTACAGGAAATGAATAGGAGCTAAGTATTTGAAGCAGAGGGAAGAAACAGTAGTGAATTACATTCTTACCTTCCTTCCCTCCAAGGTATAAATTCGCTGGATTCCATCCTGAAACATTTCACTCAAGTCTGACATGATCTGTTCAAAGGTCTGTGCTGTTCTCCGGTTGATGAGTAAAATATGACGTTGTGATGGATCTCCATTTCTTAGGACAGTTAGTTTCTTAGGTTGTGACCTGTTGTATGCATTTGCCATTTTTTGTTCCCGCACATACCTTCCATGCTTGACTCTTGGTGCTTCATCATATTCTGAATCATGAAGAATAGAATTGAGTGCTCTTTGGCCACTTGGAGGTTTTCTATAGTTCCATCGAATAGGGTTCGCCACACAATTGAGATCCAGCCCTTTGGCATAAGTACGCCTTGTAGAGCACACATAGTGGCCTTCATTCTCAAGACCGTCAACACTACTAATTGTATTGCGACCACGAGGGGTGAAAATGCTCCGAACTCCATATGGAAGCCTCACTTTGGTGGACAACTCATCATACACAGCTTTCATCCCACGATATTGACGGGGATGGATGGCAAGTTTGACTGCTGCAAAGTTGTAGTCGCCATCCTTGTAGAAGTAACAGGTCTTGGCAATCTCAGTTTCCCTCAGAGTTCTGCGGTAAGAGTAGGCACTTGGGGGAGGCCGGCGTCTGGATACTTTGGAAGCCATGGTGGTGAAATATGGTGCTTGCAGATATAAGGCTATTTGCAGTCAAATCTTGAAACAGTCACAGCATTCAGCTAGCCAATACCAGTCTCATACATACTGGTTTGAACTGCAATGCCTGGAAAAAAACCCATCACATTAAAAGAAACAAGAACAATGTAATTTGCATATAAATATATACTACATAAATAGCAGAACTTGCAGTAGAACCAAAAAAAAAAAAAAAAAAATTGATGATGTTAAATAACAAGTTGGTTTCCATCATAAAAGGGCAAAATACTGTATACTTTGGTAAACAATAAAATTAAAATATCAACCAGCAACTCATTTTTTTTCAAATACCATGGTTTCAACCTCATTAAAATCTAAACCCAATTCATCACCACTGAGCTTTAGTGTAATAAGGAGCAATATCTCATAAATCTATGTAAAATACACTTAGCAAAGAAACAAATGTGAAATAAAAAAATAATTCATCTATATCACAGGTTTCTTAACTCTAATTTCAAAGTTTATGAATATACACACAAAAGAAAAAAAAATTAATCAGCTAATGAGAATATACAAAAAGGAATAAATGGTAAAAAAAAGAAAAAGAAAAGAACAACATGAACCAGTAATGCCAAAAACTGAGGGCCTGACTCTAAATCTGATACAAAAGTATTATCTTGTAAAACCAAAATATAAGAAATTTTATGCAATACCAGCCATGTCAAAAACTCCCAGTCTGCTACAAAAGAGGTAACCTACATTTATAACAAAAATGAAAGAAACACTGATAAATGCAATCAATAAAAGCAAACCAGAGAAAGCAATTCTAACAAAAATATTTTCATTATAACGAAAATATTATTTCAGAAATATAATTACACACAAACACACACACACACACACACACACACACACACACACACACAATCACTTTTGACATTAATATTATAATCATGATTATATCAAAGTGCAGAACTATCATTAAGTGTCACCACTATACCAGGGTTGGTAGATTGAAATTACAAGTTAGTATTGATAATTCAGTACACTGGACTGATAGATGGCAAATTAAATTTAATAGCAATAAATATAAAGTTTTACACGTAGGCAGAAATAATCCACATTATAAGTATTATATGGATGGTATGGACTTGCAGGAGACTTCATCGGAGAGAGATCTTGGAGTCATTGTTGACTCTGGTCTCTCTTTTGATGTTCATGTTAATGAAACCATTAAAAAAGCCAATAGATTGACTGGAATATTAGTTGGAAATATACAGTGTAAAAGTAAAGACATAATGGTGCCATTATTTAAGTCATTAGTCAGGCCAGTCTTAGAATATGGGAATGTTGTTTGGAATACGGATTTAGTGAAACATATAGACAGTACTGAAAATGTTCAACAAAGATTTACTAAAAGAATCATTGGCTTTTTTGATATGGACTATGAAAATAGGTTGCAAGCACTTCAGTTACCTAGCTTAGAATATAGAAGACTGCGTGGTGATTTAATAGAGATGTATAAAATGTCACATGGATTATATGACAGCAGAACTATAAACTCTTTGTTTACATTGAATGAGAACAGTGCCACAAGAGGCCATTCCTACAAACTATTAAAAGTTTCAGTAAAAACTTCTAGATTTGCACATTTCTTTACTAACAGAGTAACAAATGTTCGGAACAATTTGTCACAAGATGTTGTTTCCGCAGGAACAGTGAATACATTTAAAAATTATCTTGATATTCATTTAAAAAATTTTAAATACAAAACTCATTTACATATTTATTGATTTATCAAGCATTGCACACTCAATGTTGAAAAATGCACCAGATATATGTGGGGACTCTCTTTTTCTTCCCCACTTCAAGCGGGCAAAAGGCCTTGTCAGGCCTGCACGCCTTGATATGATATTGATATGAGGGTTTATACTGGTACCAAAACTGTAACAAACCAAGTTTGCAATGTCATGAATGTGTTCTGGTTGTAAGCAACTGTAAACATGTGAATCACATATTCTGGTGTATCTTACATAAAGTGCATCAAATACATAAATTCTAAATACCAGCAGACTGTGCATTAGCAACAGGAACACATTCTGGTATGATCTGCTGACTTGGATCATTCGTCTGAAAAATCGCGAAAAAAAAAAAAAATCTATCGTGAATTTGTCTTTAAAAAATCTTTCTGACACCAGTCATACCTATGATATAACGGTACCGTTTTTCGCTAGTGCTCCACTGTTTGTCAACCCGAGAAAAAACCCAGCTACCTGCGACAGAATACATGTAATATGATGATACGTTTCTGTTATGCTCTGTTATAAAATGTTTATGGCAAAGTCCATACACATAATTTCTGGACATTCTAGCTTTATCAATATTTAACAGATCCTGCAAATTTACGATGAATACAATGTACTCCGATATTCATTCGTCTGCTGAACAAATGCCAACATCTTTCACAATGTTTGTTTTTCAAAAAGCAAAGCTAAAGTTATTAGGCGAAGTTTAAGTTGCTCACCACGCATAATCCCCGGCAGAGTAATGTACATATATTTAAAAGATACGTTAAACACAGCGGACACTTAACGAACAAAAAGTGATTACCTGTCAACAACACATTGAAGCCTTAACACGATAAAATGACGTTTTACTAAGCTAATGGACGGAAAAATCCCAGAAGTATTCCGACTGCGCGCATTTGGTTCGCAATCGAGGTCGTTACTAATCACGTGATGTAAACTTCCGACAACCTGACATGCCTGCAGAAAGCCAGTTTGATATTGATTTTTGTGTTTATTTCCGAAATATTTGTGAGTCTTTCGTACGCATTTCTGGTACATGGGCTTAGCTATACGTGTAATTAAACAATGAAGAAGCAGAAGAAAAAATATGACCAAATATTTCTCGAACGTGCGTCCAAGTTGTTTTCTGTGGAAGAGAAATAACTCTTGATTACACGTAATCAAAATCAGTACAGATTCTTTCCCCTCGTTTACTTGTTCATTGCTATTAATTTTTTTTTGCTTCCTTGTTCCATAACTTCTTATCTAATGAACAAAAGACAACCAATTATTATAAAAATTGAAACAGGAGGCTCAAATAATATTTTCAAAAATCTGAAGTTATATTTGAATGTTCAAACATGTACACAATGACTATTGGCGTCCGTCGGTCACGAATGGCCATGGATCTGCTTCTTGGGAGACATGGTCATTTGGCGCTAGAGCAGTGCCTGTTGAATGACAGTCACTGCCACAGTGGCTGCACCTGAAGACGGTGTCTGTGGATTGAGCTTGTTGGCTGTTCTTGTGTCTCGCTCTCTGTTAGTCTGCCGCGGCGCAAGCTGAAGCTTCTGTTCACCTCTGTCTGCGCAGATTGCGGTTCAGTGCTGTCACACAGTAATAAATTATTCATCGTCACGCAGTGGGCAGTGGGGCCAGTCATCACACAACTGGTCACTGTGTACACAGATTTTGGACGCTCTGCATCTGAAAAATCCTGGACTCGTCAGGTCCTCACATTCTTCTTCATCCTGGTGGTCAATGCAGTCGTGCATCTCATTGCATCGTGTGTAGATAGGCAGGCAGTCACTGAACTTTCCAGGACAACGATAGTGGCTGTCAAGACAGTTCTCACTGGAATTGATTGGAACAGACGTGAACTTGTTGATGCCATTAAAACTGATAAGAGCAGGAGAGGGAAAACATACGCGTTGAACACCTTTTAAGTACTTGAACTGATCACAGTCCTGTTCATCTGATCCACTGAGATGATCAAGACAATGAGAAATCTGATCACACATATCACTGTAGGGCAAACATTGGCCATTAGTGCACGTGAAGGTGTTGATACACAGAGGATATATGCAGCCTGTTTCGTCGCTTTTATCCTGGCAGTCACCTACGAAGTTACAAACAATAGTGTATGACAGCGTGCTCAAGTCATCTGTAATAATAATTATAATGGTGGTGGTGTGTCCATCGAGATCGATGATGACCATCGTTGTCATCCAGATGGGGGATGGGGGGAGGGCGGTGGTGGGCTGGGGGGAAGGATGCTCATGAATCTATCTGTGAGTGCGCAGATGGCTGAATAGTCCAATCTGCGCACGAAATGTTCGCTGACAGTTGGGGAAGACAAAGACAGGCATATCATTGTCAGGGAGCTTGTTTGCCCGTGACTTTCTGGCCTGCCTCTTCTCAACAGCTGCAGCAGTCCTGTTGGCCTCGCACAACTTGGCACCTTTGTGCACAGCAGCGCGCCATCTGTCACGGTCCACTGCAGATTCCTCCCAGGAGTCAGGGTTGATATCAAACGCTTTCAGAGAGACTTTCAGAGTATCTCTGAAGCGCTTCTTCTGACCTCCGTGTGATCTCTTCCCTTGTTGCAGCTCGCCATAGAAGAGCCTTTTGGGCAGCCGATGGTCTGGCATGCGCGCCACGTGTCCAGCCCAGCGAAGCTGGGACTGCATCAGGATGGTGAAGATGCTAGGAAGGGTAGCTTTTGCAAGCACCTCTGTGTCTGGGGTCCTGTCTTGCTACTTGATGTTCAGTAGCTTCCTGAGGCATGTTGTGTGGAAGTGGTTCAGCTTCTTGGCATGTCGTTGGTACACTGTCCAAGTTTCGCAGCCGTGCAGTAGTGTGGGGAGAACTACTGCTCTGTAGACCTTTAGCTTGGTCTCAAGACTAATGCCTCTTCTGTTCCAGACATTTGCATTGAGTCTACCAAAAGTTGCGCTTGCTCTTGCAATCCTGACGTTCACTTCATCGTGGATGGTCGCATTTCGTGACAGTGTGCTGCCAAGGTATGTGAACCGCTCCACCGCACTGAGTCTCTGACCGTTGACTGTGATGTTGGGCTCAACGTAGGGTTTCCCTGGGGCTGGCTGATGGAGAACTTCAGTTTTCCTCGTGCTGATGGTAAGGCCGAAGTTCCTGCTGGCAGTGGCAAACTTGTCGACGCTGAGTTGCATGTCAGCTTCAGATCCAGCGTTGAGGGCACAATCATCAGCAAACAAAAAGTCTCTGATGATGTCTGTCATGACCTTCGTTTTTGCTTGAAGCCTTCTGAGGTTAAACAGCTTGCCATCTGTTCGGTACTTTAGGCCGATTCCAACATCGCCATCTCTGAAGGCATCTGTAAGCATTGCAGAGAACATGAGGCTGAACAGTGTTGGAGCCAGGACGCAGCCTTGCTTGACACCATTTGTGACAGCAAAAGGAGCAGATGTTTCGCCATTGTCCTGGACTCGAGCCTGCATGCCTTCATGGAATTGGCTGACCAAGGAAATAAATTTCCGAGGGCATCCGTACTTGGCCATGATCTTCCACAGTCCCTCTCTACTCACGGTGTCGAAGGCCTTAGTGAGGTCGACATAGGTGGAGAACAGATCAGCATTTTGCTCCTGACATTTCTCTTGCAGCTGCCTTGCAGCAAACACCATGTCGGTGGTTCCGCGCTCTTTCCGGAATCCACATTGGCTCTCAGGCAGATGACCTTGGTCAAGGTGTGCTGTGAGGCGGTTTAGTAGGATCCTGGCAAGTATCTTGCCTGCGATGGAGAGCAAGGAAATGCCCCGATGGTTATCACAGGCTTGCCGGTTCCCCTTTCGCTTGTACAAGTGAATGATAGATGCATCTTTGAAATCCTGGGGGATCGTCTCTTCTTTCCACATGAGTGAGTACAGCTGATGAAGCTTCTCAGTCAGCATAGTGCCTCCATCCTTGTAGACCTCTGCTGGTATGGAGTCTGAGCCAGGTGCTTTGCCACTGGATAGCAGACGGATTGCTTTCTGGGTCTCAAGAAGTGTTGGCGGATCGTCCAGTGCTTCGTTGGTGGGGAGTTGTGGGAGACGGTCTATGGCTTCATCATTTATGGAGGAAGGGCGATTTAAGACACTGTTGAAGTGCTCAGCCCATCGTTCGAGAATGTTCTCCTTCTCGGTGATCAAGGTATTCCCATCTGCACTGAGGAGGGGGGATGATCCTGAGGATGTGGGGCCGTAGACTTCTTTTAAGGCATCATAGAACCTCTTCATATCGTGCCTGTCAGCATATCCCTGGATCTCATCAGCTTTGTCACTCAGCCACTTCTCCTGCATCTGGCATAACTTTTGCTGAACAGTCCTGCGGATGGCATTGTACGCATCCTTTTTTGATGTGGACTTTGGGTTGCTCAGGTGGGCTTGATGCAGACGACGTTTCTCATCCAGAAGCTGCTTGATTTCATCACAGTTTTCATCAAACCAGTCTTTGTGCTTTCTGGTCATGGGTCCCAGGGTCTCTGAAGCTGTACTGTAGATCAGCTCACGCAGGGTCCTCCAGTCAGACTCCACATTCTGGTTGTCCAGAGAGGCGGATTCCAGACGATCTTCCAGCAGCTCCACAAAGGACTGTTTGATGGTGATGTTTTTCAGCTTAGCGATGTTGAGCCGTTTTGGAGCCTTCTGGCTTTGGGGGCGTCTCTTGGGCTGGATTCGAATATTCAGCTTCGAGACTACAAGGCGATGGTCTGTCCAACACTCGGCGCCGCACATAGTATTTGTTACACGTACATCTTGCCTATCCCTTTTCCTGACGATGACATAATCGATGAGATGCCAATGCTTTGAGCGAGGGTGCATCCATGACGTCCTGTTACGGGTAGGGAGGCAGAAAACTGTGTTGGTTATCAGCAGTTCGTGCTCTGCACAGGTCTGAAGCAAAAGCAATCCATTTGGGTTGCAGTGGCCCACACCGTGCTTTCCAATCACTCCATCCCAGGAGATGTAGTCAGAGCCAACTCTAGCATTGAAGTCCCCAAGAATGATGAGCTTGTCTGCTTTAGGGATGGCAGCAATGACAGAGTGAAGGTCCTCGTAGAACTTCGCCTTCACTTCATCCGGGTTGGTCATGGTTGGGGCGTAGGCACTGACAATGGTGAGGTGCTTCTGGCCAGATGCCAGTGGGAGTTTCATGGTCATAAGCCTATCGTTGACTCCCTTTGGGATTCCAGCTAGCTTGCTGACAAGTGCTGTTTTTACTGCAAAACCAACGCCAGCCTCACGTCGCTCTTCGCTTCCTCGTCCACTCCAGAAGAAGGTGTAACCAGATCCCCGTTCACAGAGCTCGCCTTCGCCTGCAAGCCGAGTCTCACTCAAGGCTGCGATGTCGATGTTGTATCTGGCGAGTTCGGATGCAACTAGTGCTGTTCTCCTTTGGGGTCTGTCCGCGTTATCTCTGTCCAGGAGAGTCCTTATGTTCCAAGCACCAATGGTGAGAGGAACGATCCTTGTTTTTTTCTTTTCTTTCTCTTTGTTTCGACCGCTGATGTAGGGTCCCCGCCAGCCGCGGTATGCTGGCCAGGGTGATATGGAGCAGGCAATTTTTAGGGCACCTTTTCTAGCCCCTTCCTCATGCCAGGGAGGTGAGCAGTGCATTCCTAAGGAGGGCTGCTCAGACGCTCAGACGGCTGCCGAGCTCCATCGCTGCTCCTGTCGACGAAGAACGACCCTATGGCCTGAGCCGCCTGCGTGCAGGTCTGCGGCTGCGACTGCCAGTGTACCCACACCTGTCGTTTCGTCGCTCGCCTGTCGCCACAGGACTTGGGGGTGATGAAATGATGAAGGATGAAAGGTCATTTAGGATGACTGATGACTTGCGCGATGAGTTTGTTTAAAGTGAAGAGGAGTTGCGCAACGTCGACCTCACTCTCTCGTCCGGGTCCACCAATTTCCAGTGGCAAGACTAAGTCGAGACGACTGGAGGATGAGCACGGATGCAGTGGATGACCAAGATATCCTTTCGGTGTCTCATCTTGCTCTCTGCACTCCACAGTGCGTTGCTGTAACCGCCTTCCTCTCCGTTGAACCGATAGGTTTCTTCAGCAGATTCTGCCGGATCCAGACTTCGCATACATGGGTAGACACACCACGGGGGCCAACTGCGTGTGGCATGCACACAGCACAGTGGAGCTAGATGGCCGTCGGTGGCTCTCCTGAGCCGACGCTCTTTTATGGATCTCCATAAGTGTGTCTAGCCACCCGCCTCACCAGTCCCAGAAGAGAGCGGTGGGAGTGCCGGTTTAGTCGTCGGCAACCCGACCCTGAACAGGTTGTACTGGATTACAGGTTACCAGTAGCAGATCTAATGACCTGACCTGACTACTACTACTACTAATAATGGATACTTATATAGCACACTATCCAGAAATCTGCTCTAGGTGCTTTACAAAAACGCTTTTGATAACATAAAACATTATATCTATGTTACATACACACACCAAAATGTGACCACACACACACACACACACACACACACACACACACACACGCACGCACGCACGCACACACACACACACACACACACTGCATACATACATTTTAACATACATGTGTATCTAACAGCTACCCTAACACATACGCACACATAGGCAGGCACAAACTTACATAAACACACGCACACACAATACACATTCATATACATGCATGTAGTTGTGGACCTGCCACAATTGAACTTATTGCTGAGGGAAAAGGTGAGTTTTGAGACGAGATTTAAAAGATGCGAGGGAATCAGAATGACGGAGGTTATCAGGGAGCTTGTTCCACGTCTTTGGCGATTGAAAAGAAAACGATCTGTGTCCATAGGTCTTACTTCTGACGTGAGGTATCCTGAGAAGTCGAGTATCAGAGGAAGAACGGAGCTGGCGAGACGGGGTATAGATATGGATGTGTTCAGAAAGATACTTTGGGCCAGATCCGTTGACTGCAGAAAAGGTCAGAGTGGATAGCTTATAGTCTATTCGATCAGAAACAGGCAACCAGTGGAGAGACTGAAGGAGAGGAGAAACATGGTCAAATTTAGAAGCTCTGCAAATGAGTCTGGCAGCGTTATTCTGAATTCGTTGGAGTCTGTCTAACAGGTATTTGGGAAGGCCGGCCAAAAGAGAGTTGCAGTAATCCAATCTTGAGAGAACCAGACAGCATACAAGTGTCTTGGTTGCATCAGTTGAGAGATAGTGGCGGATAGAGCTGATTCTACGCAGTTCCAAATAGGCAACTTTACAGATATTCGAAATGTGCTGTTGGAAGGAAAGAGACTGGTCCAGGATTACACCAAGACTGCGAACAGAGGGAGAAAGTGAAACAGGTGTGCTATTGATCAGAACAGAGTCAGGAAAGGAAGGATGTTGACGAAACTTCTTTGGACAGGTTATCATAAATTCAGTCTTATAATCATTTAATTGCAGCTTGTTGAGAGTCATCCAGTCCTTTAGGCCAGCAATGCACTCCTGTGTTTGAGTCACCAGTGCATCAAATTCAGCTATGGAAGCCGACTGCTAAAGTTGTGTGTCATCAGCAAAGCTCTCATGCGACATCGCATGATGACTGATGACATCCGACACAGGAGCCGCATACAGCACGAAAAGAACAGGACCTAGGACGGACCCTTGTGGGACACCATATTTCAAGGCAGATACTCTAGAGTATGTACCATTTACACACACTTTCTGTGTACGATCTGACAGGTAAGACGTGATCCATGCTAGTGCAGTGTCACGAATACCAAAGGAAGTTTTAAGTCTGTTCAAGAGGATTGAGTGGTCGATAGTGTCAAAAGCTGCTGACAAATCTAAGAGAGCGAGAACAGATATCTTATCCTCATCAAATCCCGAAAGCAAATCATTCACTATTCTAAGAAGGGCTGTTTCGCAACTATGACCACGTCTATAAGCTGACTGGTGGGAATTAAGTAAACCATTCTGCTCCAGATGAGCTAAGAGCTGAGACAATATGATCTTTTCTAGCAGTTTTGATAAAAATGACAGATTAGAGACAGGTCGATAATTTTTCAAACAATTATGATCCAAAGATGGTTTCTTGATGAGTGGACGTACAATAGCAGATTTGAAGCTTTCAGGGAAACAACCAGACAGTAAGGAAGAATTGATGACATGAGTAATATGTGGCAGTAGAACATCAATACATTCAACCAACAAAGAAGACGGGACAGGGTCAAGCTCACAGGATTTCGGACAAGCGCTCAGACACACTTTCTTCACAAAATCTTCAGTAACCGGTTGGAAACAATGTAAAACAGGACCACTGTACACGCGTTCTTGAACGGGTGAAGAAGGAGACACAACAGAGTCAAGCTTCTCACGAATGCATGATATTTTGCCGGTGAAGAAGTCAGAAAACTTTTGAGGGAGTTCCTGCACCGAAAATGTTGTAGGGAGAGGAGTGTTTTTCATTTTACCTAGTAGATTGTCCGTAGCGTTGAGAAGCTGTTTGGCTGTGGTGCATGCAAGTATTTTAGAAGAGTAGAACTTTGACTTTGCCCTGTCAACAATGTTTGTTACATTATTCCTGGCTGTCTGAAAAATGTCCCTACTGATGGTCAAGCTAGTGGCACGCCAGTGCCTCTCAGCTCTCCTTCTCTCCCGCTTGGCCTCCAACAGCTCTGGTCCCACGGTGTTGTACCAAGGCGACGGGGGACGATTGCAGATCAGGCGCCGAGTCGACGGGGCGTGCCTGTCGAGTGCAGCCCGTAGGGCAGTGGATATCTGTACAAGTAAATGTGGGGAATAAGAAGTGTGGTGATCTGCTCTACGAAAGCTATTGATATTTGACAGCCCAGTTGATCAGAAATATTGTAATATTTGATTTCTTCTTCACAAACTTTCTATCGGTAAGACCCACAGAGCAGAAAAGTGTGTGTCACATGGCCAAAAGCACACTTCGTCATCACAGATCGTGGTCCTGTGAGCAAGAAACGTGTGCTGGTCCAGACAATTGTCTTTGCGTGATAAGAATGCCTTTCTGTGCTATAGGGTCTGAATTCACAAATGAAACCGCTTGTCCACTTGTGTCTACTGACAAAGCAGTCAGTATCTGGCAGTTTTGACTTCGTATGCGAAATATAACAGTTCTTCACTCCATTGTGATGAATTGTTTCACCACAACCAAACATGTGATAAAGGACAGAACGCTCATTTATAATTTCATGTCTGTACATGGTAGGCAATGACAAGTCATTGGAATAAAAGCCAGTCCATAGATTAGCCAGTCTCTCTGGGTGAATCTTTGTTAAGTTTATAAATGTACCAAACCAATCGCAATCACATTCGGGGAGACTTAATCTCCCACACAGTGAACCACAGTACATACCACCATTTGTGAAGACATTCATTAAAGCATCACAAACTGAATTGTTAACTATGTAGCACATGTCACCCAGTGCCACCCATCCCTGACAATCAGGACTGTTGTAGGGACAGTCCTCTGTTTCATCCCGCCCACCGCACACTCCGTCTTCAGGTTACAAGCCATGTGCTGGTGAAATCTGGCATAGTGAGCCACAGAACAGTTCCATAAACCACTGGATAACATTTCAGGTACTTCATTGTCCGAAAAACAGTTTGTGGTTCCTTTGAGGCAAGAGCCTGTGACTAGCTCGACAGTGATCTTTGTGGCCCTTAACACGTGGGAAAAGTCAGACGAAAAGTCGAACATTCTTGTCCAGACAACTCTTTCGTGAGGATCCGATGATGGTTTGTCATATTCTTTGCTAAAAGAAAGGAGGTTAAGATCTACCAACTGCATTTCTGTTTGCTTGAAACTGACGATGACAGTGTTACACTCTGCTGGCACTTCCACAGTCCTCTCTACAGAATACTGATCAAAGGAACTGAGATTGCTCCCCACGGCTGTGACGTACCCAGACGACGTTGAAGTCATAACTAGATCCAGAGGTTCTGGTTCTTTGTAGTCATGAAACAGAAACATGAACAGAAGACTGGCCAATTTGGTAAACGAAACGTTGTACCAGTCTACCAAATCAGTTAAACAAGCAAGCAAGCATACAAACCAAACAGCAAGCACCAAAGTAAGTAATCTAAGCAAGCAATCACATATCATAAGTCATGACTCCCATCCACCTGACCGGCCAACCATCCGTAATATGAACCACTTAAAAGAAGACTGGCTGAATGAAAGCAGTTTTACCCCGTTCTCCTTTCTGTCGACTGTCTTTGCCACGATGAGGGGCGAGGAAAGTGACACTATGGCGGGAACGGTACACATGGGAAAAAAAGGTGTTGTGAGAATATCATCGATTTGTCATGACTACGGCTACTGAAGGGCTCTTTGTATTGCTCATGACATTGCGACTTCGCTTGTTTTTCATATCATGCTCATTGCTTGTTTTGTGGTCTCTTCGTGTGTCAGATTGGCCCCACAGCTTGAGATGAACTCAACGAGCACTACATAGTGTTGCAAACAATCATGTAGACTTAATCGATAGGTATTCTTAAGACCGTCCTCTCTCTGTCTCTGAACACACATACAAACACGCATGCACGCACACAAACGCGCGCGCTCTCTCGTCTGTATGTACTATATGTGTGTGTGTTTGTGTGCGTGCGTGTGTGTTCAGAGAGAGAGAGACAGAGTGAGGACGGTCATAAAGTGTGCATGTGTTCGTTCTTTAGTTAAGCGTCTTTTCACTATCAGTGATATCAGACGATTAAAAAAAAGAAAAGAGAAAAAAAAAAAGGAGGGGCGGGAGGGGGGTGGGGGGTGGGTAAAGTGAACAGAAAGGGTAGAAAACTACCAAAAAATGCATAACTAACATGCAGTTACATTTAACAGTAATAATTCAATAATAATAACAATAATAAAATTAGAAACCATAAAAGGAATGTAGAAATAGGGCTATGAACTAATGCCTGTGAAAGTTCGACCATGAGAACCTCGTCAGAAATAACTTTCCAAAAATCATCTGCAGAATAGTTTTTCTCTTTGAAATACTTGGGCAAGAAGGTATGTAACTCCTGACAGTGAAACAAACAATGATGCAAGCTGAACTGCTTACCACAGATGCACGTAACATTTTTACTATAATTTGTCTTCAGCGCATCAAGTTTTATACGGAAGAAAGTAGAGGTTATTAATCTTGTATAGCAAGCTGATGGATTCGGTATCTTTTCTTTAATAATATTCTCGGGGAATAATGTCCCTTTATGTTTTGAAAACTTTTCCTTCCATCGGTTATGAAATTGACCCCATGCTGATTTTTTCTAACAAAGTGTATTACGGAAAGACGGATATGTATTTTTGTCGATTTTCTGAATCTTGTGCTCCTCTTTTAGCTGCTCTACCAGCAGTTTCATTGCCATGATAGCCCACATGAGAAGGCCACCTTTGGGAAGAAAACAGCGAAGTCCCACAACTGGTTTGAGGCCAAATCATCAGAGATGACTCCCAGTATTGAGGCCAAGCGCACTGCACTCATCGAGTACAAACGGTCACCCAGTGAGAAGAACCTGCAAATCCTCAGGGCCGCCAGGAGTAAGGTTCAGCTTAAGGCCAGGTGATGTGCAAATGAGTACTGGACAGAGCTCAGTGAAGAGATACAGAATGCTGCTGAAAGAGGCAACATCCGAGGGATGTATGATGGCATCAAGAAAGCACTGGGACCAACACAGAGCAAGACTGCCCCCCCCCCCCCCCCCCCCCCCCTCAAATCCTCCACTGGGGAAGTAATCAACGATCCTAGCCAGCAGATGGAGAGATGGGCGGAACACTACTCCGACCTCTACTCCACAGAAAACATGGTGTCCAACTCAGCCCTCGATGCCACAAGTGCATGCCGGTCATGGAAGAACTTGACGCAGAGCCAACTGAGGATGAACTCAGCAAGGCCATTAACAGCCTGACATCAGGCAAGGCACCTGGCAGCGACGGAATTGCCCCAGACCTCATTAAACACTGCAAGACTACTCTTCTGCATTCTCTGCACACAGTCCTCTGTGAGTACTGGAATGAGGGAGCTGTACCGCAGGACATGAGGGACGCCAAGATCATCACCCTGTACAAAAACAAGGGTGAAAGGAGCGACTGCAACAACTACAGACGCATCTTGCTTCTCAGTATTGTAGGCAAAGTGTACGCTCGGGTCCTCCTAATTCACCTACAGAAACTGGCCGAACGTGTTTATCCGGAATCACAGTGCGGTTTCCGAGCAGAGAGATCCACGGCAGACATGATCTTCTCCCTTCGCCAAATCCAGGAGAAGTGCAGAGAGCAGAGGATGCCCCTGTATTCATTGACCTCACCAAGGCCTTTGACCTAGTCAGCAGAGACGGCCTGTTCAGGGCTCTTCGAAAGATCGGCTGCCTAGATTGATTAAGTCCTTCCACTCCAACATGAAAGGGACAGTGCAGTTCAATGGTAACCTCTCCAAGGCCTTCAACATACGCAGCGGTGTCAAACAAGGCTGCATCCTCGCCCCCACCCTATTTGGAATCTTCTTTGCTGTTCTCTTGAGGCATGCGTTCAGCACAGCGCAAGAAGGTATCTACCTGCGGACCAGATCAGATGGCAGGCTCTTCAATCTTGCCCGCCTCAGAGCAAGGACAAAAGTTTGCGAAGCCCTCATCAGAGACATGCTCTTTGCCGATGATGCCACAGTTGTGACCCAAAGCCAGCGGGACTTGCAGTCACTAATGGACCGCTTCTCCCAGGCCTGCAAAGATTTCGGTCTGACCATCAGTCTCAAGAAGAATAATATCTTAGGCCAAGACATGCCATCTCCACCAGCCGTCACCATTGATAACTACATGCTTGAAGCCATCCATCAATTCACTTACCTTGGGTCCACCATCACCGCAACCTCTCCCTTGACACCGACATCGACAAGAGGATCGGGAAGGCAGCCATAACGCTAACCCGCCTAACACAAAGAGTGTGGACAAATCCCAAGCTGACCACGAAGACAAAGATGGCTGTATACAACGCCTGCATCCTCAGCACCTTGCTGTATGGCAGTGAGGCGTGGACCACACATGCTCGTCAGGAGAAAAGGCTCAATACCTTCCACCTGAGAAGCCTACGGCGCATACTCGGCATCTCCTGGCAAGACAAGGTGACAAACACTGAAGTCCTGACTCGCGATGGCCCCCTGACCATGTATACCATGCTGAGACAGCGCCGGCTGCGCTGATTGGTCCACGTTCGCCGCATGGAAGATGGTCGCATCCCAGAAGACATCCTTTATGGAGAACTCACCATGGGGCAAAGAAGCATTGGCCGCCCACAGCTGAGATAGACGTTTGCAAACGTGACATGAAGGCACTTGAGATCAACACTGAGTCCTGGGAGGGCCTTGCATTTGACCGCAACAGATGGAGAAGCACTCTCAAGAATCAGCTATGGATTGGTGAGGACAAACTGTCAGCTGCTGCAGCAGAAAAGCGAGCTCGCAGAAAAGGGACAGCAGCCAACAGACCAGCATCAGCTTACACATGTGACTGCTGCGACAGAGACTGTTTCTCTCGCATTGGTCTCTACAGTCACAGGCGACGCTGCTTGGTCCAAGCAGACAGCCCAATTAGACATTAGGTCGGATATACTCTATCCATGGTCAGCCATGGCCGAAGGAGGCCTACTACTACTGCTACTAAATGGAGCTTGTTTTACATTTTTTACATTGATCTCTTTGAGAAAAGAGTGTACGGCTAGACATTGAGTGAAGGAAAAGAGAAAGGTTATCTGTGGAGTTGTTTAATTTGTCCTGTTTCTGTTACATATAGCAATGATGTCTAGCATATTTTTTGGTATTGATTTAACCTGGGTTTTGATCTTGTGTGTGTTCCAGGTGTGCCGTTTAAAGTTAGAAACACCCCAATTCATCTTACTAAAAGACCCTGCTGTGCTACGAGAGTGGATCGTGCACCCATCCTCTGCCTGTTATCCTACGTACCCCTTCTTCCTTCACCTTCTGCCCCTACCCCCATCACCTTTTACAATATAATTCTTTATGACATGATTAGTAAAATGAAATGACAAACAATTTTAACCCTACCTCCTCCAAAATCAAAGAAATCCTGAATACCAAAATTGATCTTCATTCTTCCCCATGATGGCCATCAATTGTCCAAATCCGCATTTGTTATAAACTGTATAAACTTGGCACAGTTTCTGTGGCCTTCCATGCCCTCTTCTCCACTCCACTTCACGGACTATTCCTGGAGGGATGTGGTGATGGTCTCCATTCTGAAAGGGAACGGGGGACGTTGATTTACTGTCTCGCTCAGTGATATATCGTCATCAGTACGGGTGGCATTGAATGGGAATAGGTACTACTGAACACCACCAACCCAACAGCAGTGCAGGGTCTCCTGTGGAGTGTGGCAGGGGACCCAATATTGATAGTTCCCCATCATGAAATGCTGTTACAATATGTAATTTTATCCTCCACCCCAGAGTGCTGGTGGGTAAAGTATATAAATAGCATTCAAATGGAATTGTGTGTGACCTTGTATGAGTCAGTTCCTGGTGTTCATATTTAATGCTACAAGCCAATATTCAGATCTGGCTGCATTCAGTAGCATGTCAGAGGTCTATATGTATCCCTGTATGCAGACACCATGTGTGTGCGAGTAAAAAGGGCAGATGGCAACATGAACACTATGGTTTGAGTGTTCATGAGCCCTGAAACTCCATGTTACAGCCTCAGCATCAGACTTTCCTCCAGGTGTGTGATCCAGTTTGAATTCCTGGATTGTGTGGACAGATCATGTGCTGCGATATTCATATGTGATGGGGTTTGAATCTTCATCACCCTAGATATCACATTTTTTTCAGTTTAATTGCTTCACCATAGTGGCTTCTTTAAAATCTGTTGTCTCATGTTGAATGTTTTCATGTCAGCTTTTAGGTCTTGGGTTGGAGATCAGTTACTGGTGTCGTGGGTTGGGATGGGGAAAAAATAGCCTTCAAATTATCTTTTTACTCACACAATTATGCATATATCTGATGTCAGGAAGTCAACTCCCAACAGTGCTAGTGCTATCCTGTATGTGTGTGTGTGTGAATGCACATGTGCACACCTTAAGTGGCTCACTTTTAAGAACATGTTTATGTGTACGAGTTTGTGTGCATGTGTACACTCTGTGCATTTTAGGCTTACTTTTTTTTCCTCTAAAGAATGTGTCTGTGACTATTCTGCCAATACTTATTTCCAGTAATGAGTTATTGTTTTCTTAAGTGGCGTCAAACTAACTGCCAGAGCATGATAGTGGAGGACAACCAGCACAGGTGAACATTTTCTATCATCAAGGAAATTTCACAGACCTTTGTATAGATGAAACATTGCATGTGATAACTTAAAATAATTTGTATTTCATCAGTGAGATGGTATTCACTGGTTAAGTCAAGTTTTCTCCATTATCTCTGTTCCATAAGGCAAATGGCTCTCAGATCCTTGTGGACTTTGACAGTGTGTGAAAAGCGTGAAGTGTCTCACACAGATGATCAAGGTGAGGACAAATTTAAAACCATGCATGTATCTGAAACACACTTTGGTATTAGACTATTACAACTCTGAATTGCAGTATTGTATCCAAAGCGAGACACAATCGCTTACACAAGTTACAGCTGCTGAAAAACGCCAACGTAAAAATTCACTCTGTGTGTGTGTGTGTGTTACAGCTGCTGAAAAACGCCAATGTAAAAATTCACTATGTGTGTGTGTGTGTGTGTGTGTGTACACTAAACTGTATCTGAACACATAGACTAACTTGATTTAAAGATGTGGGTCAAAAATAAAATTCAAATGGGCACCAAAACAGCATTTGCTAGCAAAATATGTATGTCCAACAATGGGACCAGATAAATCAAGTTCCATTGTTTCATTTATTTATTTTTTTTTTTAAAGACTTCACTGTTTGTATAGCAACTATGAAAGTTTTACAAGCTTTTTTCTGTATCAGCTTCCTAATAGTGGCTCCTAATTATTCATAACCTGTATCTTGAACTGAAAGCTCTTTCAATTCATAGCAGATGCACACATGCAGTTGGCATGAAACAAATCACATTTCTTGGATCTGTACATTTATTCATCATCATCAAGTTTCATTCATCAGAAGATGATTCAGAGTGGCATGCTGTAGCTGTCATCCATGAAGTGGTACATTTACAGACTGTGGGGTGGAAACCAACACAGCTGTTTCTGAGTCTGCACAATTGGTAAGCCTAGCCATCAATACACTTTTAAAAACTTCCACCTCTGGCTCTACAGCATATCAAAAGCTTGAGATTTTAAAAAGAATGAAGGCTTCAGTTTGCCAATAATATGCATTCTTCACACTGACAGAATCTTTAAATACAGTTGTACAATAACTTTAATGTCTGACTTTTGGTGGTAGCCAAACACCACCTTTACCCACTGAAATAATGTCCATGACAATTTTTACAAATGAAAATATAAAATTTACGGAAAGACACAACTACAAAGCAAAAAACAAACATGAATACAATCACTAATCCCATTATGTAGTGAATAGATCAACATAATTCTTTATTTCACAGCCACCAATTGTCACAGATGCCAATTCCACTCTTCCAAATCAACAGCCTGGACGCTGCCAAGGAAAACGAACACCACACTTAAGGTGGACCACGGCATAGGTTTTTCACCAAAAATCATTAAAAAACGTGTTTTGGGATTATACTTGTATTTGGTCAAATAATGTCTCTTCTTTGCATTTCTGTCAACCATTTGGCTCAATTTGGCCGATTTCATTGCAAATAAAATCATTTTCTGACATGGGTGTGTGTGAAGTTTGAGTGAATGTGACAAAAAAATCGAAGTTTGCATCGATTTGGACGGCCTGGTGCTCGCGATCTGGTTTGGAAACCCCCACTTATTTGGTATCAGTGTGAAGGTCATTCACCGGTCTGTCCTCTCATTCCTATTTCCTGTGGAAAATTCCACTCACGGAAACACACGAAGAGCAAATCCGAAGGAACCCGAGAGGCATTTTTGAGGGGTTGTGGCTGAGTCGAGGTTTCTGATTGGCTTGTCAGAGTAAAAAAATAGCCCATTGGCCCAATCGGTCATGTGACTTTTTCCAAGATGGCGTCTGTTTATTTTCACGATTTCAATCGACACACCAGTTGCCTAAGATTTTGATCGAAATTTTCTATTACAAGTCACGGACAATGCCAAAACACGTTGGAAAGAAGTTTAGGACTGTCTCTGCATTCGGCAAAAGGAAGAAAAAGCGTAAGATTACAACACAAGCTGAAAAAAAGCCTGCCGAACAGCGACCGACTTAGCAGTGCCTTCGACATCTACGGGCATCAGTGAAAGCACTCCGCTTCTCAGTTCGAAGAGAAAATTGGACGTTTTCACCAGAAAACATGCGAGAATGGGTGACAGTGACCCCAATTCAGACGAAGAACCACCGTAAAAAAAAAAGTTCATCAGTTCCTGGAGTACAACTTCGCTCAGGACAGCCACAATTCTCACAGAACATTATCGTTGATGTGTCAACGTTGGACTGCTTGGTGTCGTCAGTTCATTGTGAAAAATGCGAAGCAAAGGTTTGTGGAAATTGATATAATAGTCTACAGATATATAATATTTAATATATATAATATAGTATTCTATTTTATTTCATTTTGTGAGTTTTTGTTACGTTTCATAGCAAAAAAAAAAAAAAAGCCATCCGAATACCTTCTTTTTTGTGAGCCCATTGATTTACTTTTTTTTTTCCCCCCCAAATTCTTTGATTTTTGTTTTCAGAGGCAGTTTTTATTTTTCTCAAGTATTGAAATACTTTTCCCAGTAATATTTCTGTGGATTTTTACTGAGTGACATACTGTTTGTGTGTGTATGTGTGTAAAAAACTGTCAGTCTGAGTTTCTTTATTCTGTGTGTGTGTGTGTGTGTGTGTGTGTGTGTAAAAAACTGTCAGTCTGAGTCTCTTCTCTCTCTCTCTCATCCTCTCTCTTGTACCTTCTATTCTCACACATTTGATTTCTTTTCAGGTCTCTGTATTTAAAGATGAGACAAAGAGGATGGGGTCAGCTCTCTCTCGTACCTTCTATTCTCACACATTTGATTTTTTTTTTTCAGGTCTCTGAACTGGAACTTGTGGCTGGGAGCAAAGCAGAGATGTTTGCAGAGAAATCAGATATGCTCAGGGTCAAAACAGCAACCAGAAAATCCTCTGACAGAGCAAAACAAAAGAAGGAAAAAAATTGAAACTGTGAGACGTCAGGAACGTGAACATCGACGGGCAGATGAGGGAGAAGTATATGCCCCAGGAGCATTTTGAACAATCAAATAACTGAAAAAACTCTCTCTCACCACTTAGTGATATTGGCCAAGTGCTGTTTTCCTGTGTATTATTTTTTTTAGTGTGTAACTATGGGTTGTAGTTTGTGAGTTCTCAACACAATCTTTGAAGGCGTTTTTCTCAAAAGTTGAATTTCTGCTGCAGGTGCGTCAGTGGCCCACGTGTAACAATTGATACAGTGAAAATATTATCATAAAATTAGGCATACTGATGTAAAAATGTGTGCTGAGTGCAATGAACATAGTTAGAACTCTCTACCTCTAGTAGTTTTTTTCATAGCAAGTGACTAAAGCATAATAACGTGAATGCATAATTTTATGCGTTTTTGACAAGACAGAGAATAATGCTTGTGGACAGTGGGCATCTGCTTTTGTGATCATTGCACTAAATGATGTCAAAACAAACTGTGGAAATGATGAGAATCATTATGTAATGCATGTGTTCAGTGCTGCAAAGGGGCCAAATAACGGTATGTATTTTTATAATAAAATTATCATATCTTCATATCTGTTTGACTTATAATCTTCAAACTTAGCACAGATATCTATATTAACATCCTGAGTATGTGTACCAAATTTCATGCAGATACCTTTAGTAGTTCCTGAGAAACAAAAATTAGCTAAAAATGACGCAGTGGTCCACCTTAACATGCTCAACCATCCTTCTCATCCTCTTCTGCATCTTCGTCTTCATCTTCACTGCCCTTCTTGCCCTTCTTCTCATCGTCTTCATCATACTCATCACCCTCATCGTCATCACCAGCAACCTCACGGTTTTCCTCTTCCAGTTTGGCCAGCTGCTTCTCCAGTTCGATCTCATCAATGTCAGACACCACCCGGGGCTGCAACACCACAAATATTCTATGTATAGACACCACTCATCTAAAACAACACATCATCTACATATAGACAACACTCAGGGTTGAAAAAACAAACAAAACAACAACAACAACAACAAAATAAAAACCAACAACATAATTTTTCTTTGTTTAGAAACCAACTGGGGCTGAAACAGTCTGGTCTGGAAAAGATTTCAAGTATGGAATTTTTTTTGGTCACATCTCATCAGTTTGAACCATGAAAGGCTGAAATGCCAATAGGTTAAAACAACATAAGTATTCTAAATTGGGGGTTCTTTGTTTTGCTGAAATGGCTTATGATCACTAGAGTCTGATGATAATGAGCCACGCCAACAAAAATAAAACAGGCAAAGTCTTCATGGCTCACATGATTTCTACTATTTAAAAAGAAATTTTACAGGACACACTCCATCATATATATTTTTTGTTTAAGGCTAAATTCACAGTAAGCCAAGCCAACTGCTGCCAGCCAGTTACTCTCAGCCTGATGCAGCTACACACTTCAGTCAGACACGGCCAGCTGCTGCCAGTCATAAATAATACGGCACTCTCCATATGGAAAAAAAAAAAAAAAATTATTGTGTCAATGTGTGGATTTTAAAACATAAAACATTAAAATCATCACTCGAAGAATACCATCATTTAATGCACCAGGTGATGAGTGAGCCACAAAATGTGTGGAACACGTAATGCGACCTGTCACTTTTCAAAATCTGCTGAAGTAATGTGTAAGAATGTGACCTGTCACTTTTTTAAAATCTGCTGAAGCAGTGTACAGAAGATCTGACAAGGCAGTAAACAAATAACCATTTTTGTCATAAATAAGAGACCGTTTAATTCTAAGTGTTTCTTTGTCCATCATGAATCAAAGGGATTCATGCTGCTGGTGTCACTGAAGAGTTCTGTCCCTTGGACCAGCCAGCAATCTGTTTTGTATGCATGCCACAAAGCAAAATGTCTGCTGGTGATGGCTCGTGGCCAGTGTGAACACTTATCACAGACAGTAATAGTGGGAAAATTTGTAACACCACTGATGAAACAGATCACTAGATAGCACTAACCATTTCCTGGATGTTGAAGACACCACCTGCTGCCATGATGTCCTGTTTGATGGCTTCCACAGCCTTGTTGAGCAGCTCCAGTCCCTCAGTGCGCTCCATGGTCTGTGTGGTGACCACGTACAGAGGGGGAGCTATAAGGTTGATCTGTGCACCAAGCCACATCGACATGAACCATGAACCTGACATACACACTTATATCTATCCCACACAAAACAATACTGTAATTTCTTCTCTTTTTTTTTACATAAACTTTTGAAAATAATGTTTGGACTATGATATTCTGATAATTTTCTTCCCCAGCTGTCTGACCAGAACTTCATAATCACAAGGTCACAAGACCTGAAGGGATTTGATTGCCTTCATTAACCCCCTCCCTCTCCCCCCCCAAAAAAAATCACATAATCAAGACTGTCTTGATGATGAACACCTGCTAAAATAATACAACTCTGTAAATTACAACTTGCACACCAGTAATTTCTAACAGTTATCCCCCTCTCTCCTCAATCCCCATCCATGTGATAATAAACACACACACATACTTTCTTCCTGGCCACCACACCACTACCAGACAAGAAAAATATGAAACAAAGTATTGAACCAGTCAAACCCAGTTATTACACATAATTGCTCAAGTCTTGGGAGTGATGATGGGGAGAAATTACACTTAAGATGAACTGAAGTTTACAACAATGATAAAATATCAAAACCACCTTTAACTTTTTACTGAAACTGACAAGCAAACAAACTAATTTCAGAGCTCTGTTTCGCAAAGATAACTTCAGTCAACATATTTTTTCCATTCCATTCCCCACAGCAGTAGGCAAGTGTGATCAGAGTGTATTTCAAATTCTATGTTGACTTTAATTTCTATGGTTGTGCTCTGTGTCATTCATTCCTGGTGAGCTTAAGTCCAACCTATAAAAGACACCTGGTTGGAAACAGACTTATGTGTTGTGGAACTGTTGAGTCTAGCATCCAGGTCAACACAGCCATGACTACAGATATTCATCGCCCCACTAGCCCCCCACCCTGGCAACTGAATGATGCACTCATCTTTCTTTCCATAGGAAAATGATGGAATGTGAAAAGACTTCAAAATTCAAATAATCCAAATACACAGGTGTTTTCAAACACACTAGTATTTTCCTCTTCAAGGTACTGACTTTGATTGGCATGGCCTCTGTGGTAAGCTCCAGTCCTTTCCTCAATGCCCTCTTCACTGCATCCACTCCCTCATACTTCGTGCATGCCACATCAATATCTGTCAGTAACAAGCATATAAGAAAAATGAAAATTCAAGCAGGCTCATAGTGACTGGTTTTCAAGAAGCAAATTCAAAAATTTTTGGGTTGAAACAGCAAATACAATCATTTTCGGGTTGAAGACGCAAATAGTATCATTTATACAAAAAAAGCACACACATAAAAAAAAGGGAAGAGAGGTAAAGGCAAAACTCAGCACAAAAACTGACATGCTGACAAGATGGCAGAGTAAAAGCCTTAATATGTATCATAAAAGATGATAACAAATCATTTCTTATAAAAGCAACAAAATTGCTAGTCTGACAATAGGTAAACTGCACATGTCAATCCCAATCACATTTTTTGCTCACCATTAAGAATCATTTCTTGAAGAATTTAACATTTGTGTTAGAATGTTAACATTCCCCTAAGCTAGGTAGTTTATTCTAGAGAATCCAGTACCCTCTTCATAATGTTGGCATGCAATAAAATATTAGTGGAGCAGTTAGCATGGTCCATCAAAAATCCCTTTTCATTTAAATGGAATATCTAACAGCATAACACAGTATTTTTGTAATAGAACAACCAAAAGAAAATCTTGGCAATTCAAAGGCAAAATTTCCCTGATCTGAAAATCTGGACAACTTGCACCCCAAACAACTGGACTAAGTGAAAAGCACTACTTTTATATTTTTAAGTAAGTAGTCACTTCTGCTTATTCCAAAGTATTTCCAGAGAGAATACATTTGTTAAATCCTAGCATTTACACATAGACACACGCAGACAACTTTTTTCCCCCCTTTAAAAAAAAATTTTTTTTATAAACATTTTGAATTTGAAAAATTGCCTGCAATGTAAGGAATGAATGTACGAAACAATGTATGTGATATTTTTACATCTGTGTCTTCATTATAATCCTAATAACTGTTTTATTTTTTGTGGGTTTTTTTTTTTTTACAGTGATGGTCTCCATGTTGTTTACTTGTCTATGTTGTGATAATGCTCCTGACCAAATTTCCCTAATTGGAGATAAAGTTATTCTTATCTTGTCTTAACTACACACACACAGACACCAAAAACACGGTTGTTATTCTATCATGATACCAGACAATTATTTAGTGGAGAGAACACATCTACCATTTCCTTTCTGTTAATGTCATCCAGTGTTTCTGGACTGTCACATTAGAAACAACTTTCTTGCAACAGCAAGCTTTTTATTTAAGGATTTTAATCTTTATGGTTTTTCACAGTGGGGTTTTTTTGTTTGTTTGTAGAAAAGCATAAGTATTGTCCAAATCATCATCATCAGAGACCTGCTATTGGCAAGGACAGATCAGAATTAGTTTGGCTGTGTGCTCCAAGTGGAAAAGAGATAACTTGTGTGAAAACTTGACTTCAAAATTGATGAATCTACAATAACTAATAACAAAGACAAAATACTGTAAACATTTTAAACAGCTTCAACTTCATTACATGTGTATGTATACTTCCATGTTCATGTGTCGTGCACACACAGAACACCACTGCTAATGTACTTTACCTGCTCTGATTTTGACAGACTGTGGTTTCAGTTTGCGGCAGATGTTTTCCAACAGCACCTCTTTTGTTTTCTCATCAATGTCACACTCATCAAGCACCTCAGGGTTACTGAAATTAAAGGTAAAAAATTACTGAACTGAAATCAGGAAAGTACTTACCATTTACCTGGTCAGTAAAAGACCTCATATCATTGCACTTTTCCAGAATAATATCTTGTGGCAAATATCAAACTGCAGCAGTAAGATTTATAACTCGTAATAATGGATTTATTGATCTATAGAATTATATAACTGGCATTAAAATTCATTACTGAAGATGTAGGAAGAATTTTATGTAATTTTACTTTAAATACTTTCTTTTTAAAACATAAAAAATGCTATATAGTCCTGTCAACACAGATAGATATCGCATTGTTTTAAGCCACTGGAAAGTGTTACATCAAATCTATCAATGTTTTAACTGACCTTCACCTTACTAACTTTATTACAAGATGGCAAAGAACCAGAAACATATAAATTATTTTAATTTTTTTTTTCATTTCTATTGTTAAGTGGTCCTTTATTAAGTTTTCTTGAAATGACTAAATTTCAGTAGACACCCCCCCCCCCCCCTGCCCTCCCTACTGGACTATATCTAAAAAAAAACAAAAAAAACAACAAAAACACACACACAAAAAACAACAACAAAAAAACAAACACACACACACAAAAAAAACAACCACCCCAGATCAGTGGCCTGGAAGGCCAAAAGTCTGTATCACAAGTGCATGCGCAATGTGTGTTAAGTTTAATGCTGACAAATCCTAGATCATATGCTACCAGATCTGTTTATTCAAATGGTAATTAATATATGATGAACATAATGAACTAAGTGATAAGGCCTTAGCACAAAGAATTCTGCAAATAAAAGTTAGCCTCCTTCACCTCCATTCAATAATATATTCTCACAAACTATCAATATGATCCACACGCTGATTTCTTGTCAAAGGACTAAGCCCTACTGTTAATTCAGTCATTGGCACTTACTGCTGTGTCATCACACCAATTTACATTGATTGACATTTCTTGTATTTGTTTCAAGGGATATGATGAATAAGCTGGATATTAAGTGCTGTCGCATTTTCATCAAAACTGATTTGAAAAGGAAGCAATAACTTACCACATATCCTGTACACAAAAGGAGTGCATCAATATTGAATAGTATAAACGTTGCCGAGGACTGCTTTAACTGACAATATGACATCTCAAGTTAATAACTAAATAAGTATAAAACATCACACTTATCATGAAGTCATTTAAAAAATAAGTCTCTGGATGATCGAGATCTGTTTAAAAAAATATATATCCCAAAGTAAATTCCGATTTATCTCCCACTACAAGGCAGAATTTTGCTGCTCCGAGTTTGGTTTTGAGAGGCAAAGAATTTCCATGAGAAACTGGAATGCTGAAGTTGTATTATGGACACACACACACACATACACAGACACACATTCCAAAATGGAGACTCACTTTGTTTACACACATGAGCCAAAACAGACAAACAAGCAAACAAACAAAAAAACTGAAGTACATTACATGCACCAAAAGCAATAACTTACCTCACAGCATGTTTGAATGCTTCGTAAGATGAACCAGGTTTTCTGTACTTTTCATCAAAGTACCAGGCAGTCTTTTCATACAGCTCTTCCAACTTTGCACTGCTGTTATAGCCAAGCAGTTCTGCTACGTGGCGCAAAATGCTGTTCACCTGGAATCAGTCACTTGTAAACTGAGCAATAAATGCTATTTCAGTATATCTAATACAACTCAAGTCTAAGGTGAGGTGCTTTAATACATTTAACTGTTCAATAAACTGTTCTTTTACTGTTCTACATCAAAAGTCATAATATTAATACTATATAATTTAAAATACAGAGCAATTCTTTTTAATAAATTTCAATACATATACTGTGTAAGATTTACAAAAATTTGAAAATAAAGGCAGGAAGAGAACAAGAGAGAGAGAGAGAGATAAAAAGTGTGTGTGTGTGTATGTGTGTTCTATACTGCAACAGGAACAAAAGAAGAAAAAAAAAAGACCTTTACATCAATAATATAAACAAATAACTTGATAATCTAATCATTACAAAGCAATATCATAATATTTACAAGTAAAAACTTTTTTGTCCGCATTAACTGACAAAAGAAAAAGAGGTTACTGTCACACAACACTTACAGCTTTTGCTTTTGCAAACTTCTCCTCACATTTCAATACTTCTTCAGCTGACACACGCCTCTTTGACAGATCAATATAACCTGAAACAACACAGAATTTTATCAAAAACTGAATAAGCATTACACATGTTCATACAGCATTCATTACACTAAATTTATTCAATAATAATATTTTAATATAAAATTTAGTGGATACAGCCATGAATCTTTGCTAGCAAAACTTGTCAGGGACATAACGGAGCTGAAAACACTATTTATCCTGTAGAACATGAAATAGAAAAAGATGAAAAAAAGACAAGATCACCTGGAAAAGAAAATCAGGCACAAATACAGTCATATATCAAAGCTGGTAGTTAAAAAACAAAACAAAAAAAAAACAACCAAAAAAGCAACACAAATATTGTCACTGATATCCGGAAATTAAAATGGAAACCTCTGTGGTAGAACTGTTAGTGGTACACATGAATATTCGATTTTACTGTGGTCAGTGAAAGTTTTGACCTTGTGACCTCAATAGCTAGACTTATTTTCTAAGAGTGGGAAAATTACAAGTTTATACAGCAGACCACTGACCAGTGTTGTTTTTTTTGTTGTTGTTTTTTTTTTAAGAGAAAAAAACGTAATGATTAAAATGAGCATGCTGGTTTGCATAATCACCTGGTAAAAAATATTTAACTGGCAAGTGGTATTTTAATTATCTAAAAGTCATTTTGTGTATTTGGATAATACCTTTGCAAAACATTATACGATAACTTTGTACCCTTGTGTGTTACAACAGACATTCATACAAATTATCGATAAACAAATGTGATAAAATATCATATTGGATATATATATATCATGACTTATAATGAATACACATATACAAATCACAAAAGCAAGATGTATACCTTTGTCTTTGTCCACTCTGATGACTACGACACACTCGTTGCGACCAACTCTGATCAGTTTGTTGATGGACCGGATACGACGCCTGGACAACTCACTGAGAAGAATCATGCCCTCAATGTTGTTGTACTCTAGCAAATGAACGTAGGCACCCATCTCAGCAATTGAGCGGACATTGACCATGACAACATCATCTATTTCTGGAAACCGGTTCTTGTAGAATCGACACGTGAGCACCATTTTTGTGGTTTAATCTGAAAAATTATTGCATGAGTATTATAACACTTACACGAGTGCAGAAAATCCATTCCAAAATATATCCACCACCACTACCCCAAAATACCCTGCCCCTCCCCCAACCAAAAAAAAAAAAAAAACCCCAAAAAACCAAAAAAAACCCCCAAACCCACTAACATGGAACTATGATGATTAAACTGACATATTTCACAGATGTTGGAAACAAAATTAAGAAGTGAAATCTTCAAGACTTATATGTAATATCTGCAAAATCCAGCACTGGTAATGAGGTATCATACTCACAGTGATCAAAACACAGTTTCAGATGTTCACAACAATGAAATAATGAACAAATATATATTTTTTCTTTTGCATCCACAATTTTGTTATTGTAATATTTTTCAGTTCAAAACTAGTGTCTCTGATTCTTCATTTTTTCTTCTGTGTTCACAGATATTTCTAATGCTCTGTCCTTTTATAAAACAGTATGCTTTTCCATTGTATTTACATTGTTGACCAGGCATTGATACTTAATTTGCATAGGTGTCATTTCATTTTTAACTGAGGTTAAGAGGGGTTGGGGGTTGTCAAATCTGCAAAAGTAGGCTGAAACATCCAAATAAACTGAATAGACAGCATTCATTGATTCAAGTACTGCTAAGTAATAAACTGAACAGGGCTTGAGAAGATGACGTCATGTGTGGTGCATTGTGGGAAAGGACGCCATGTTGTAAGTCACAACAAACATAAACAAACCCATGTGATGCCATGCTAAATTACTATAATCTCCACTAGGATACTAAGCAATGCCACTCACTTGCTCCATTATTGGCTGTACAAGCCGAGAATAAAGTGCTATATGGAAACCACTGGGCATCAGTTTTATCGAATTCCCACAGTTAAACTAAAGCATGGAAGCAGGTTCAAAGAAGTCACAAAACAAAGGAGGCAGGCATGTATCGCAGCTATCAGGCACACCACAGTGACATTTGCAAATACCAGTGAACATTTTGTGTGTTTTCAAGACATTTCCATGGAGATAACACCATGGTATTAGGTACGAAATAAAGCAAATTCTCAAGTGTTCTCCCCATTTTGGCTAATTTTCATTTCATGTGTTAAAGCTTTGGCTTACACGGGCTTTTCTGTGACTTCTGACTCATGTTCAGTTGAAGACCCACAATTATGGTTACACTACAAGTACAGTACAAGAAAACTGAAAAGCCTCAAAATATCAACATTGTTCTCCAACAATAACTAATTTCATTCATCTGTGTCTGTTAGTTTCATCCATCTTGACTCCAGCTCCCTTCTGGTGAACAAAGGAAAGGTAATTAAAGTGGGACTAGGTTGTTGCTTTTCAAATTACTTATGTAGTTGTTGATCTTGCTTAATTAGGAAATTTGGAACACACTGTTTAAAAGAAAAACACAGAAAATTGAAACATGACTTGAGTCTTCAGATCAACAATGTATACTGTGAACATCAAACCAGATATTGAAACACACAAAGCACACACTCAGAGTGACACACACAAAATAATATACACACAGTGACACACATACATTTCATTCATAGAATCAAACCTACTATCTACTGTGAGTAATTTGATTAACTGAGCTGAAAAAGTGTTGGGGGATGGGGGGTGGGGAGGGGTGAGTGAGTTGGTGTGTATGACACAATGTGTGCGCACATGTTGACTGTGTGTGTGACTCTGTGTGTGTGTGTGTGTGTGAAAGAGAGAGAGAGAGACAGAGAGAGAGACGGACGGAGAGAGAGAGACGGGGAGAGAGAGAGAGAGAGAGAGAGAGAGAGAGAGAGAGAGAGAGAACCTGCTTGAAGCAAAAATGGACTGGATTGGTCTGCCTCTGTCCCTTTGACTGACAACGCAAATTTCAAATTCAGTGTAGGCCAACACAAATATTTTCTGAAACTCGTTAAGATCAGAAATTTAGATGTTAGAATAACATAAAAAATGTACCTGTGCAAACTTTCGGATGTGTTTGTGGTATGTTTATTTCTTTGATGCAAAACTGCTATGGATCTGTCCTTTTCCAATCAAAACCCGAAAAGGAAAAGCTGAAGACACAGCTCTTTTTAATTAGGGTTTTTTGCAGGCCTTTAAGTCAATGACAGCTCCACTGTACTAGTACCAGTCCACTTCTCTGCCATTGTCCCCCTGCAACTTGCATTATGATTAACTAACAGCATAGCACGAGTTCAGAACTACGACTGCGGGCTGAAGTAAACGAAGAACTGTACTCTGTCGTTTTTACCAGACGCAGTTACCGAGATTCGAACCCGAGACCCTCAGATTGAAAGTCCAACGCTTTAACTATTCGGCTAATGCGCCCGTCTCAATACACGGTTAAAATACAGTCTTGTTTTGCTGTGCTTCAGTGAAATTAACTGTGTTCAATCCATGTCACGTAAAAAACGGAAGATCCAGACTGTCCATCGACTTGTTACTGTAGGGAGGACTTCGGCAAGCACATTACCTTAAAAACTGGACAGAGCTCATAACTACCATGTCTAAGACATTTTACGGAAGATGGTAAGTAAATCGTATTTACCAAAACGAGAATAATCTGAATAATATGGTTAAAGTAAGACCGTAGACTCACCGGCCTCACGTTTCTCTGATGTGAAACTGATGCAAGAGAATCGGTTATTCAAAATTGTAAAGCGGAACACACCGGGTCTGTTACAGAAATACAAACTGCGCAAAAGTAAGCAGTTTAATAAGAACTTTATATATGAAGTACTTTCAATACTTTCAATGGGTAATTTTCAATGTTAAGAAACTCAACTACACTTTGAAATGTTGCTACTGTCGTTTTAAAAATAACTCTTTAAAAACGTTTCATATAAGTCATTACTTTTTAAGAACTTTACCGGGGGAAACGGAAATGTCTTTGTCTTCTGAATTTGGGAGTTGTGTCCCCTGAAAAAAAAATGAAAAAAAAAGAAAAAGAAAAAAAAGGTTCAGTCTCTCAAGAAGGCGTCACGGCATTTCGACAAAGCCATAATACCCCAAACCATATCTTCGAGGCAGATGCCCGACCAGCAGCGTAACCCAACGCGCTTGAGTGCATGCATATATATATATATATATATATATATATATATATATATATATATATATATATATATATATATAGTCGTGGATTTCTTCTGCGGCAGAATTTTTGCCGTCGTTTCTTTTTTTTCTAAATTCAGGACAAGTGCGTGCAGTGCTGCACATGGGACTTCGGTCTATCGTCTCATCCGAATGACTAAACGCTCAGTTCGATTTTCGAGTCAAATTTGGGAGAAAGAGCGAGAACGTGATTCGAACCCATCTTCTTCTGCATGGTCTTTTTACTCCTCGTTCGTTTATAATTTTGGTTAAAACCTAAACATTGATTTAGAAATATCAATCCCAAACAGCTCAGACATGTAATGACCCATCTGGCAGATAGAGAAGGGTAGGGTGGGGGGCCGTTTCAAAAATATTAAGCATTGAAGTATATCCGATGTTTAGCATCTTGTGATAACAGCTCGCTGCCATGGCAGCGTCAGGTGAGAGGTTCCCCTCTGCTGCTTGTTACCATGTAACTTTGTGCTACCTGTCGTATGCAGTGTGGGGAGTAAACCCAACAAGAAAATCCGATCTGGAGAGGGATGGGCCCCGCCACAATTGACGCCACACATCATGAGAGCGGATTACTACGCACTCGGAAACTATTGATACCAGACCTGTCGCAGTAGGATGTACATACGTTAAAGAAACAAAAACTCGTATGTCACAATGTGATCACCACATTACACACACCATCCCTCCTTGCGTTGAGTCCCACTTACATACAGTTGATTGATTGGGGGTGGGGGGTACTGCCGGGGAGCATCTCTGACGGTGTACAAAACAAAACAAAAACAAAACACACACACACACCTCCAGAAACTGCTACAAGCAGATCAGGTGTATTCATGGTCAACGTGTCATCTCGTCAGAATCTGGATGCTAACATTTAGTCAGGTTAGATAAACATCGCAGACGCTGTAGAAGCAATTGTACCTCGACAATGCAGATTTTAGCCACACTGGTGATCCAAGGGACATAACTATAAAAACAACCTGATTTCCCATATGACAGATTGTTTTCCCTTTGACCCGTCTTCTGACAGCATGACAGCGTATAGAGCACACTGCATGCTTTGACGCCTGTTTGAAAAGGATATCGCTGTCGAAAATCACTGTCGATATCTTTCAGAACAGTACATCCGACATTGCATTCGTCGGAACTCCGCGTTCGGTTTGACCTGAATAGGGGACGTAATATCAGCTGAGAATGTCAATTTTCGTACGAGAACTGGACGAGGCTTTCAGTGCTGTTGGATTAAAAGCGCCGAATAGGTTGGTGTTCGCTATTATTATTATTATTATTATTACTGTTGTTGTTGTTGTTGCTGCTGCTGCTGTTGTTGTTGTTGTGTAGTAACAACAACAACAACAACAATAATTATTAAATAGTTACTATTGTTGTTGTTCATTTTTGTAAACACTCACACAAAGGTGTGGAGGGCGAGAAGAAGAAGAAAAAAAACACAAAAAACATTCTCTGTCCGTCAATCAGGGAAATTACCACCAGGGAGCAGAAAGAAAGAAAGAAAGAAAACCGGCCGGCAGACACAATTAACTACGACCCCGCATCACCGCCAAAATCATATGCCACCAGACAGCACGGATCGTCCTATTGCTATCGTCTGATTGATTCAGGGGAGGGGGCGGGGGGGGGGGGGGGGGTAGCCGGGGAGCATCACTGATGTACAAAACAAAACAAAAAACAAAACACACACACACACACACACACACACACACACACGCACACACACACACACACACACACACACACACACACCTCCAGAAACTGCCACAAGCAGATCAGGTGTATTCATGGTCAACGTGTCATCTCGTCAGAATCTGGATGCTAACATTTAGTCAGGTTAGATAAACATCGCAGATGCTGTAGAAGCAATTGTACCTTCACAGACGACTGAACCAGATGACTTAACGATTAACATGTGCAAAAAAGACAAACGGGCGCAGATAATTTTGGAGGGAGGGAAAAACATTAGCCATGCTTATACAGTAACACATGGTGACTGAGTGACAGGCTTTTAGATGTCAACATATATTTGATTATATGAAAATATATAATTATGTACGTATGTATATATATATATATATATATATATATATATATATATATGTGTGTGTGTGTGTGTGTGTGTGTGTGTGTTAAGTACACATACATACATAGGCAACACGCGCGTTCAAACGTGCACACATACGCACGGCACACACACACACACACACACACACACACACAGAGTGCTTGTTTCAACTGCCGGTTTTTTTGTGTGTTTTTTTTTTGGGGGGGGGGGGGGGGGGGGGGGGGGGAAGGGGGAGGGGTGGTGGTGTTTTTTTGTTTTTTTTTTTTAAATTTAACTGACGGCGTCTCTAGACTTTGAGTGATAATCGCGTGATATTTGTGTCAGTGTGTGTACCGGTGTGGGACTGAGGTGGGGGTGAGGGGATGGGGGTGGAGGCAACTCAACAATCAAGTTTGTTTGCAAAAGAATAATTATGTGTGCAAGGAGCGGAGGGGTTGGAATGGAGGGACACTGAGGTGGGGCCGGTCCGTGTCAGTTTTCTGATAATCATATTAACTTCTGTTCTGTGTGTGTGTATGTGTGCGCGCGCGCTTGTGTGTGTGTGTGTGTGTGTGTGTGTGTGTGTGTGTGTGTGTGACCTGTTTATTTTGTGATGCGTATAGGCAAATGAACGTTATGAAGCCGCCGGTGTATCTGCATCAATGTATGTATGTCAGTGTAACTGTATTTGTAAACGCTCTCGGCTATCCGGAGAAAGGGCGTCCAAATATTCATTATTATTATTATTATTATTATTGTGGAGTTCATCAAAAGTCTACTCATTTGTTCGTTTATCTCCATTGATTCTCTGTTTCGGGTTTTTATTTTTTTTTATTTTTATTTTTTTAGCTTTTAGGTGGGTTTATTAGTGGTGGTGGTGGTGGTGGTGATGGTGGTGGTGGTGGTGGTGGTGTGTGTGTGTGTGTGTGTGTTTGTGTGTGTGTGTTTTTTTGTTTGTTTTTTTAAATTTAACTGACGGCGTCTCTAGACTTTGAGTGATAATTTAATCGCGTGATTTTTTTTTAGCTTTTAGGTGGGTTTATTAGTGGTGGTGGTGGTGGTGGTGTGTGTGTGTGTGTGTGTGTGTGTGTGTTTTAATTTAACTGACGGCGTCTCTAGACTTTGAGTGATAATTTAATCGCGTGATGTTTGTGTCAGTGTGTGTACCGGTGTGGGACTGAGGTGTGTGTGTGTGTGTGTGTGTGTGTGTGTGATATGTACCTTTTCTGTGCAGTGAGTGAAATGTGGGTGTGAATCGTTTTATCTCATTTTTCCTATTACGTAATGTTTCTATGATACAAAATACAAACAAGGTGCTCACCAACACGAAACAAGAATGAATAGCTAAAAATTTTGAATTCACAGAATAAAGGAAAACATTAAACTTGAAACTGATCCGATTTCTTCTTTTGGGAAAAATGTTCTTAAATGTAATGAAATAAACCAGATCTGAATGGTCATCTAGGGACGCACAGATGCTCCTGTAGAGTTCCATTAGAGCCGGAGTAACTGACTGATATGGATATTTATGTAGCGACTATCCTCGGTCAGGGACCAAGAACTGAGCGCTTTACCGTGGCAAACATGCAAGGAGTCGTTTGCATAATGAGCTACCTACCTAGGTGGAGCCAGCCAGCTGATACCTGTCTTGCACTGTCATCGTTCGTTTTCTTTGTTATCTGATTAGACTTTTCCACACAGACACATACACTTTTATTGGACAATAGTTTGCAGCGCAATAGCCTTTTCCAGTTTCTCCGTGGCAGCAATACATCCGTTTTGAAGGAGAAAGAAAGTAAAGAGAAAAACCTATAAACATCTAATCTTGTAATTTCATAGGATCACCAACCCGTTTATTTATTTATGAACTCATTTGTTAGTGAATTTCTCAGTAACACATAGTACTACTTATTATGAATTCCTCAAATTGGCACAGTGATATTTATTGCTTACGTGTAACACCAAGTTGGTGTTGCCAAATAATAGTCTTCTTTAACGTATGGTTACTTAAATACTTCACACTATTTCTCCCCAAGAATATGAATTTATGAAGCAAAATACATGTAAGTGCTCATCAGCATGAAATATAAATGAATGTATACAAATTTCAAGATCACAACACATCTTAATATTCACGTTAGCAACCAAAGTAAACGTCCTTGCTTATAGTTGTTTAAGTTTGAAACAAGAGATATCTTCTACAAATAGAAAGAAAGTTTTAGCGCTTGCAAAAAAAAAAAAACGTTACAAGGGAAGTAACTCGTTTTAGTGGCGGTGAGAGACAGAGAGAGAGAGAGAACGAGATACAGCAAAGTGTGAATGCACGGGGTTTTCTCAGCTTTAGTGAATGCAATGGAATACGCAACTTTGACTTTGGCCAGGAAAGCACTGAAGGATCTAACGAATTGTTTGTTTTTTTCTTTGAAGTACATCAAGTGTGGGTGGGCATTTCAGTCACAGACTTGGTGTGTACTTCGTTGTCAAAAACACCAGGCCTTTAATTACTGTGTAAAACATTTTAACTACTCATAATTAATTAATTCTGTGTCCCAAAGATATGCCTAAAGCACTGTTATTTCACATCTCTGACAAATAACTTCATTCTAGGCCCTTATTACATAATGTATTTATGGTACAAAACACAAACAAGGTGCTCACCAACACGAAATAAAAATGAATATCTAAACAATCTAAAATTAAAATCAATTTATAATTTACTCAATAAACATATGTAAACATTACTCTTGCTATTTATTCAAATTCAAGAACAACTTTTGTTTTCAAAATCAACACTTCGTGCGCTTTTGTGAGAAAAAAAAAATGTTAAGGGAAGTTACTCGCATCAAAAGCGGACTATTCGCCACATTTTCATGTCGCTTTTACTGTTGTTAGTTTTCTCTTCTTGTCAGCACAAATAAGCGTGAAGAGAGAGAATTTCCGATTCTGAAGAAGGCTTCACTGCATTCGAACAGCGACAAAACCGCTGCACCACATGCGTCTGTAACAGCGTAACGTAGCGCTCAGCCAGACGGTCTTGTTAAAACACATTAATTTTATTTATATAAGAAAAAATAAAAATAAAAAAAATAATGAAGCCGACGTGTCTTCCGCAAATTGTCGATATAATCCGGACATACGGATTATCATGAAATTTATTCATGAAAAGAAAAAATACTTAACTGAGGTGCACATCAGCACCAAATAAAAATAAATAACATCTAAATTTTTATTCATCAATTTTTTTAATTCTTTATTAATGTCCATGAAAATCAGTAATAGTTGTTTGTTTTTGTTTAAGTTTAAAAAGTTCTATGCTAAAACAAATCATAAAATTGAACAGTAAAACGAATTTGGGGAAAATTGTAAGGGATGTGACTCGCAACAGAGCCGACTATTTTGTCGACCTTGAAGTGTTTAATTGTGCACTGTTTTACTGTCGATTTTCTCGTACGGTCAGTTTTTTTCAGCGTCATCAGTACACATAAAGTATGTCATCACTCGGGCATGTTTGTGTGTGTGTGTGACAGAGAGTTTCTCACTGACGAATACGTCACTGTGTTCGAACAACTGACTTCACTACACCGCATAGCTGTTGGCAAGGCTGTCAGTGTAACCGTCAGCGCGCTTCAGTTGTCAGGCCTAAAGAAAAAACTGATGCGAAAAATGAAAAATCAAATAAAAATACTGAATAATGATAACAACAACAACAACAAGATTAATAATAATAATAATAATAATAATGGATGCTTATAGTACACACGGCACACTATCCAGAAATCTACTCTAGTTGCTTTACAGAAAAAAAAAGTTTTGTTTACATCAGTGACACCCGCCGGCATTACATTAATCAGTGTTACGTACACTGACACACCGTATTATCATACCTTGGAAATGTTGAATATCTGTTCCTACTGTAAAGCGCGGTGAGTCTGCCGGCTCTTGAAAGCGGGGAACCGCGCCGTGGAGTATATAAGCCTTCATATTATTGTTATTATTATCATTTTTATGGAGAGCCGGTATAACACACAGTCAGCAGCTGATAAATTAACTTGATGACGAACACAATATAGTGAATTGTGTGTGTGTGTGCAGAGAGCAACCATATGGCGCTGCCATTCCATATCGGCAGACTTTGTGATGTAGGGTGACAGCAGCTGCAGCAATTACTCACACGATACCAATCCGTCGGACAAAGCACACACATACACTTGTTGTTTGGTTCTGGGGAAGGGCTGGAGGGCTGGTGGAAGGTAGTGGGGGTTGGGGTGGCGGAGTGTGTGCATCTGGCGTCTAGTTATGACAAACAGTTACAGAAATGGCCACATGACTGACGCGTTTTTGAAGTGCATAGCAGCAATGCACAGAAACAAATGAACAAGAAAGCTACACACACACACACACACACACACTGACACACACTCTCACTCACTCACGCCGGAGATAGAAATGATCTTCAGTGAGATTCACGATTGCAACGGCGGAGATGTTTTGGCTAGATAAGACATGATTGCATAACACTGGCACTCACGCAGGCACACGCACGCACACATACACACACAAATGTCATCACATGTTCCCGGCGTATACTCTACAACTACAACTGCAGCTGCATCATTTGTTTCAAGTTGTGCTTTTTAACCTGGCTGGTACATGATTCAACTCGACGATGGACGGTTCGCAAAGTTAGCGTGCACATGAGCTCTCTCTCTCTCTCTCTCTCTCTCTCTGGCTTTTGTGCAGAAACAGTTTTCTCTCAACCAGAAATTGTATTTCGCATTCATTGATTTTGAAAAAGCTCTTGATTCTGTTTATAGAACTATTCTTTGGCCTATCCTTTTAGAAGTTGGTATTCGTGGAAAACTATTAAAATGTATAATGAGCATGTAAAATTGTGTAAAAGCTAGGGTTAGGTGTGGAAGTGATATGACCGATTATATTCAGTGTACTTCTGGTGTGAAGCAGGGTGACGTATGTAGCGGTATTTTATTCTCTCTCTTCATTAACGAATTTAACTTCGCCGGAAGTTATTAGGTGTGGAAAACATGGAGCACAGTTTATTGAGGGCTTCCTAGACTGAATATGTATCTGCATGGAAGAAATTTCTTGGAGTGGCTATGCAAACGCCCAATGATTTAATTTATGCTGAAACAAAACGATACTCAATATGCTTGAATTCTGCTGTCAAATGTATTTACTACTGCCGGGTTGAAAATAACGCGTATGGAAGATATAAGACTGCCAAAGAAAGCACACAATATGTAATACGATTTGGATATAAGAGGTAAGTTAAAATGGGTGTCAAAAATTAGGGTAAAGCTACATGAAATGGGATTTGCATATGTATGGTTAAATCAGGGAGTATATGATATAAAGGGATTTATTCGTACACTTCGTACAAGATGTACTGACTGCCGTTATATTCAAGATAGTATTCGGTTTGATTTTTATAGAAAGTTAATTCGACACACTCTATTCCTGTTTATTTATCTATGAACATGGATCAACACCTAAAATTCACAATGATAAGGTTTATATTTAGAATTTCTGTCTTGATTGTACATTATTTTTGTTACAGACATAATGATAATGTTCTACTTTGTCCATTGTGTAAAGGTGCGAAAGAGAATGAAGTTCACATTGTGCTTTGCTGTCCTGTGTTAAATGTACTTAAACCAGTTAATTCATCGGCAAC